>NC_068355.1:68769306-69069306 GCF_020536995.1 Dreissena polymorpha | reverse complement strand
TAACTCGTTTAGCTGAGACTATATACATATTTAAAATTGCGTCTTATGAAAATAACAGAGAGATTTGCTATAACATTTTAGGAGATACTTAAACTATTGTAACCATTGAATCACTTAATCATCAAATTGCCTGTTTAATAACGAATTGCGACACAACTTATTCCAATCCAAAATGTAAAAAAACTTACATGAGAAAAAATCATTTAACTCATTTAAATAACATATAGCTATTGTTCATGCGTTTTCTTATTTTTCAATGATACTGAGCAAACACTCACAATATTAAAAAAGCAAACAAATATATATATTTGATCAATTATTTAAATTTCTTCTGTATTCAGTATTACAAAGACCTATACAATACAAAGACCTGTATATTTTATAGGTCTTTGAGTATTATAATTATTTTTATTACGCAACGTCTTTCCATACGATATGTGTAACATAAATAACATACAAAATGTCATACTTCACGGCCGTTAATCACGCGCGCCTCCTCTTTTTTGAGATGCATTAATAAATGAGCCTATGCAGCTTCCGAGGTGGCGCTCAGGCCCGGATGTTTTGAAATGTTGTTGATAATATTACAGGGTTGTTAGGTTTTATAAGGTTTTTCAACATATTTCGCATTATTTTTAAAATCAGGTGATGTAGTACGATTGAGCGAAGATTAATTCATCCAAAAATGTACAGAAACACCCATTCTCAACCCATTGCAAAACGTAAAAACCTTTATAAGTCGTGGAATGGTGGAGTTTTAAAAAGCATTTCGATGAGTTTAAACTGTGTGACGAGAAAAATTCCACCCAATTAAGTCGTTAACGGCATCAAACCATTGCGTATTACATACATTAGATGTTGCATAAACAAAAATATTGGCTTCTTGCCGACGTAGTAGAAATTTTTTGCATTTTTCAAACAGAGATGGGTTCAATGCTAAGGAGATGGCGCTAATGGTAGGAGGTGGCCCCAATGCAGGATATATTAATTAACAGTCGTATCGCAATGACATTATAACATGACGTTTTTTTGCTAGATAATGTTATTTGTTATATTTAATTTAGTTTTCGACGCATATACGAAGGCCCAAATCATTAAATCATTACAGAACATGAACACATTCTATAATAAATGAGATGTAGTTTTTCTAGTGTATAAGTGATCAACTCAATTAAAAAGTTGAAAAAAACATATTGTATGATATATACCAAAAATTTGTAATACTCAATAAAACCAATAACTTAATGTTCAACATTATCAAAATAATTCATCGACAGCAATATTTGTATGATAATTTACGAAACAAATATCAGACACTACGTTTTCTTGAAACGATGATTTGTGTCCCTTAATCCAAATTCTTAATTTACTAGAAGGCCAAGGTCAACGAATCTTAATTAGGGTCATATATGTTGTTTTTCCCACTATTAACTCCAAACAAATGAAAATAGCTCGGTCGTTTTCCATTAACTTTTTTGTATAACACTTGTTCAATGTTCTTATCTTACGAAGACGAACGTTTACATTCATCATGACATTATTAGAAAACTACTTTTTCTAATTTAAAATGCACGCGACTCAATTGTGCTGAAGTAGTAAACTTACAATAAATGAAAGTCCTGTAAACATAATAGAAACCATTACATAAAATATTGTAAGCTACCTTACATGTAAGATACAATTGATCATCTCTATGCGCTCAATTGTAGTTTGAGTTTGAGTCCAGCAACAAACTCTTAGAAGGAAGACGGAGACCGTTTAACGTTTAACATAATGCATCTTTATTCAGACTAGCATTAAACATTATATAATACAATAATATCTCTAGACTGTTAGAGTTGACTTAAAAAGGATGGACGTTTGGTGAACAGTTGCTCTGCTTTAAGGTTGTCAATATCATAAATAGTACTGATATTTTATGAAATACTAAAAACGCTCGTTTTACTTAAATACAAGTAGTTAGTAGTTAATGTAACAAACAAATTCTGATAATTACTTCTAATTCGTGAAATGAAAACGTTTTATGAAGTATTACTGTTTGTTTCTTACTTTTTGGAAGGGTTTTTTAATCGATCGAACAGTGATGTTTGTTGTTAGCAACTGTTGCCAAAACTGTGCGGAGAACCTCCTTATATACCCTTCGGATGCTGCAGATTTGGCTGCAGCCAAAGATTCAGCTGCAGCCAATCACAATCCTGCAGCATCCTGCACCATGTATGGAAGCAATGTGGTTACATGTAAACAAGAATATACTTCTAATTATAATAAATCGACAATCATCATACATATCACATCTTAATCAAAGAAGGCAATAAGTTTGATGACTTGAAACAATAGGCACCTTTAAATATGCATGTATAACAATGCAATATTAAATGCTGCAGCATGAAAACTTAAGAAATTCTTACGCATTCAGCGTCTCAAATAGTTCCCTGCAGACTATTATGTTTTAACAGTTAATATAAATGAAGAGTTTGCAAGTTATAATACATATAATCTTTTTATACAAATAGAGGAGTAAATATAATAATTTTAGGTACAGCCTATTTTAAAGTCAAATGCATGCAATAACACTCCACCATATTCCTACGTATGACGTCATCAATATACATTGCTGCAACGATTTTGACAGTGCAGGAATTTCGAATATGTTGGATTATTCTCACAACAAACAGCATATAATGGACTTAACACAAGGTAAATACAAATATATAAATATATTAGATCTTGGAGAACATTATCTTGCTAAATGCAGTGCACTGTATAGACAAAATGTGAACAACAAAAATAATGTGCACCGATATTCGGATGAGGAATGAATTCGGATGATATTTACATGTTATACACAGTCTCCGCCAAACATGGTCGGACCGACGGACATGTCCTGTAAAATTTTGTATGGTCCGGCCTGTCGGTCTAATTTACAGGACCGATTGTCCGATAATAAAAGAACGAAATTTTGTATTATTTATGTTTTTACGGCTCTGAAAGTTTTCCGCGGTATAAATATAGCGATCGCGTCTTTCCGTTCCAACGCTCTACTCTACGGAATTTTGCGATACACCTGATTGGTCCATTTTTTTGCGTCGTTACCATATGACGAATGCTCGTCAGGACGGTCTAAATCCATGACGGCCTAGTCGCTGATTAAGATAATTATAAATCTGATTATTAAATGATACACATATCAATTTGTATGGACGTAATCGAGATAGTTATTAATAATTGTGATCATCTTCATTCGCAATGTCATGATCTTGACTGTCAATGTCCCTGCGTGAAAAAGGCTGGTGATCAATTATCTAGGCCGTCGTCGGTTTAGGCCGTATTGACCAGATTCCTCTCTGACATGCGCACTGAGACTTAGCAACAAGAATCAACAAACGCTACCGCCGAGTTTGAAAACTGTTTGAAAAATGCAGTTTATTGTGGCGTGGGAGACGATGACTCAGACTGTGTTGTGGATTTTCAAAATGAAAATGAAATGCTCCTTAAATCTTGTTGTACGTAGTGCAATTATAATGATAAATGTGTTCAAAAGTTTTCAGAACTAAACAAATACCATGTATGGCAGCTTTTTGTGTTATTTTATTAATATATTTATGTAGTTGGTAGGTCCTGTAAAAAAAGAGGAGGTCCTGTATTTTTTCCCAGTTTACAGGACCTACTGTCCTGTAAAAATTTGACTAGTTTGGCGGAGACTGTATACATGAAATATACATTACAGTATTTCACTTTAAAATAGCTATAACTGTGCATTAGCGCCGCCTCCTAGTCTGAGCGCCACCTCCTTGGCATTGGCTCCATCTCTTTTTGAAAAATGCTAATTGATCTATGAGATCACATAGAATCCGATGCTTTTGTGCAAGCATTAACTTGTACAGGTTCAAAACAATCGTTTAATGCAAGTAGCGATTTAATTGGCTGAGAATTTGCTCGTCAAATAGGCAAAATACATCGATTTTCTTTTACGAATTATTCCATGCCATTACTTATAAAGGTCCTCACGTTTCCAAATAGGTTGTGATTTAATGTTCCTGTACATCTTTGAAAGAATTTATAATCGCTGATTCGCACTACATTGGCCGAATTTTAAATATAATGTGAAATATGTTGAAAACACTTATAAAACCTAATCACCCTGTAAAATTACCTGTTAAATTTAAAAACATCCGGGCCTGAGCGCCCCCTCGGAAGTAGCAATTGCTCATTTATTAATACATCGCAAAAAAAAAGGTGGCGCGCGTGATTAACGGCCGTCTACTTTAATTATTGAAATCACTTGTGTTCAACTGTAGTGTGAAGAAAGTATGGAGCGCAACACATTGTTATAACCTTATTGTACCGTAAGCATATTCCTTTTATGGCGGCCTATGGCCATTGTATGCAATCTCTTATTTGAAAACGTTTATCAAGGTGACTTTAAGGTTAAATTTCTTGAGGTAAAACTCAAATTAGTTTTCGAAGGCACAATAATAAGACATTATAATTATTTGTACAGCGTTTAAATTCTGCACACCAATCAATTTGCATCTAAACAAGCACATTAATAAGCAGGGCAAATCCTTGTCAACGTTGTCGAAATTGTGTAGAATTTTTGTCGACAAACAGAAACCATTTAAGTAGAATACACGCCATTTTCATAACAGTTAAAACTGACCTAACGGTCTCTTGAGAATAACGGTAAATTGCAGACAACGGTCAGTCTGGATCCCCCCCCCCGACGAAAATCACTCTATATTACACTTGAGAATAACGGCAAATTGTTTATAACGGACAGTATACATGGTTTTTTTTCCACTTTTTGGGAAGATAGCCCATGGCTTTGGAATTGGGAATTTTATCGGCATTTTCATGAAATTGTGAAAATAAATTCATTAGCCTTTTTTTCCACACGAAAAGTCCACTGATTAGGGAAATACTAAATTTGATTTAATTCTTTATTAGCCAAGACGCACTGTTGATCTGCAGGCCCTTAATGCTCATGACACACGTGAAACACATCACACACCATCACCTTTTCATCAAGCACGATCAGTCCCCCATGGGAAGAAGAAAACAGTCTTCGATGCATGGAACGGCTATCACAGTGTACCCCTGTGTGAGGAAGACCACCATCTTACCACATTCATCACTCCCTGGGGAAGATATCGCTACAAAACTGCACCTCAGGGCTACATTGCTTCAGGTGATGGATACACCCGACGCTATGATGAGATTGTTGCAGACATCCCTCACAAAACCAAATGTATTGACGATGCATTGCTATGGGCTGATGATCTCGAGGACAGTTTCTTTCAAGCGGTACACTGGCTAGACATTTGCGGTCGAAATGGCATAACACTGAATCCAGAAAAGTTTGTGTTTGGAGCTGATGTTGTGGAATTTGCAGGATTTGAAATTACACGCAACGATGTAAGACCCTGCCAGAGATACTTACAAGCCATCCTTAACTTCCCCACGCCAAAAGACATTACAGATGTGCGTTCCTGGTTTGGTCTAGTAAACCAGGTATCATATGCTTTCAGCATGGCCGAAAGAATGCTACCCTTTAGGGAACTTTTGAAACCTGGCACTCCATTCAACTGGAATGAACATCTCCAGAACGTCTTCGATGAGTCAAAACTACTGATCGCCAGCGAAATAGAAGAAGGTGTTCGTATCTTTGACCCCAAAAGACCCACATGTCTGGCGACCGACTGGTCAAAAGTGGGTATTGGATTCTGGCTCCTTCAAAAGCACTGCACATGCTCAAAGAAGGAACCCTTCTGTTGCCCATCTGGATGGAAGATCACACTTGTTGGCAGCAGATTCACTCATCCAGCAGAGTCTCGCTATGCGCCGGTTGAGGGTGAAGCTCTTGCCGTCGCAGATTCCCTTGACAAGGCCAGGTACTTTGTCCTAGGCTGCGCAGACCTCATCATTGCTGTTGACCATAAGCCTCTTCTCAAGATATTCACAGACCGATCGCTTGAGGACATCTCTAATACTCGTCTAAGAAACTTGAAAGAGAAAACGCTACGCTACAAGTTCCGTATGGTCCACATCCCAGGTGTCAAACATCGCGCCACTGACTGTCTATCACGTCATCCAATCAGTGATGCAGAAAAGCTGATGTTGCCAGATGATGAGACACATATCAATTCAACCTCTGTGTGTCCAGCTAGCCGCAGTACTCTCATGACTGGTTTGAGAATGCAGGAAGATCAGGAAGACTCCATAGATGAATGCGTCATTGCAGGTGTTGTTTCATCCCTCAATGCTCTCAACCTTCGATCAGTCACCTGGGACAGAGTTCGCACAGCCACAGCTAGCGATACAGACATGCTAGCATTGACCGACATCATCGAATCTGGTATCCCGGAACACCGTCACCAGCTGCCAGAATCGCTCAGAGACTACTTTCAGTACCGTGAAGGTCTATCTACAGTCGATGGCGTCATCCTATACAAAGACCGTATTGTCATACCACCATCACTGAGAGACGAAGTACTTGAGGCTTTGCACGCAGCTCACCAAGGTGTCACCTCCATGGTTGCTAGGGCAGAGACATCAGTATTTTGGCCAGGAATCACACCTGCCATTACGGCTCTTCGTACCAGTTGCCAACAATGCAACCGTAGTGCACCATCAAATCCTAGCGCACCACCAGTACCTCCATTAAGTCCAGAGTATCCATTCCAGTGCTTATGTGCTGACTATTTCAGCTACCAAGGGCATCATTTCCTTGTTGTAGTGGACCGTTATTCCAACTGGCCAATTGTAGAGCAGTCAGCTAACGGAGCCCAAGGACTGATCACATGTCTTAGACGTATCTTTGTGACATATGGAATACCTGATGAACTTGCCTCTGATGGTGGCCCTGAATTCACTGCTGTAGCCACACGTCAATTCCTGAGTGATTGGGGTGTACACCATCGCCTATCCTCCGTAGCCTTCCCACACAGCAACTGTAGGGCCGAAATTGGTGTAAAGACAGTGAAGCGTCTCCTTATGGATAACACAACTTCCATTGGTGACATAAACACAGATGCCTTCCAGCGTGCCATGCTTCAGTACAGAAACACACCAGACAGGGATACCAAACTCTCTCCAGCCATGTGCATATTTGGCCGCCCCATTCGAGACTTCATACCAATTCCACCTGGAAAGTATAAACCTCATGAAACTTGGTTAAGCACATCACTGGCCCGTGAAGAAGCCTTGCGAAACAGGCACATGCGGTGTGCAGAAAAACTGTCAGAGCACACTCAGAGATTACCACCTCTAGCTGTGGGAGACAATGTTCGCCTGCAAAACCAGATTGGACTCTATCCTCGCAAGTGGGACAAGACTGGCGTGGTAATTGAAGTTCGCCAATTTGACCAGTATGTGGTACGACTTGATGGCTCAAGACGGGTAACCCTTCGCAATAGGAAGTTCCTACGAAAGTATGTCCCCGTTTAACTACAACCACGACGGCTGTCCATTGATAGTGACCTAGCACTCAGGCTACCTGCAGCAACAACTGAAAATCCCACAGGACACTCCATCACACCAGCAGTGACCCCAACACATGCAACCAGATCTACGCCGGCTGCAACCAACACCGGGATCCCAACTCACTCTGCTCCTCACCCTACTGCGTCACCCAGTAAGGTAACGCCAAGCAGCAGTGAGACACCCAGCCGAGGTAACCTGCAGCAGAGTCGTCGTCAGCTAGCCTATACTGAGCCTCCGAGTCCTGACAGTCGACCAGTAGACGTTTCCGTGGACACAGGACCAAGTCGTGAGACACCAAACCGCACAACCCCGCCAACGGACCTGTTGTGCCTTCCAGTCAGACGATCAGGAAGAACTAGAACTGCCCCAGAGTGGCAGAAAGACTATGTCATGTGATTGTTGACAAAGACTCATATAGTTGACCACATCAAAGACATTTGCCTTTTCTTGTTGTTAAAAAGTTCTTCTTTTTTTTCTCTTACTTTATAAGGGAGTAGACCTGGTGGGCTCCAATGTTCCCAGTACTTTTTGTTATCAGTCTTTGTTTCAACTTCAGTTAAAGTGTAATATTATTTCATATGAACATTTCATACCCAAAGACTTGGGGGGAGATACAGGATAGTATAGCATCATTTCTCTAATTATCATTTTATAGATATAATTATCATCATTGTTAATTTCAGATCTTGATCATTGTCGATGGAAATAAAGATCCTGAAGCAAATAGTTGATACTTATTTATTTATAATCATTCAAATTAAAAGAAAAAATCATATAATACTTTGTTAGATGTAATTGAATTGCAATTGGGAATTTTTTGCCACATTTTGGGAAAAAAGTATACTTTTTGGGATTGGGAACATAGCCGAATTTCGGCTATAAAATCGGGCCAAAAAAAACCCTGGTATATTTCACTCCAAAAGTCATGTTTGAACTGAAAACAACGGTCACGCGTCAGTCGTTTTGAGTCGCGAAAATTACGAACGCAAACGAAACAGGTGCAGGTGACATTAAGTATGTGTATTAGAGGTAATTATCGGCTGCATTTATAACGACTTGGCCTGAGAGCGTCACCAAAGTGACCTTTATAGTTACGCGGTAAAGGTACTTAAAACAACACTAAGCTGGCGAGTGTTCTTATAAGAAGGCGATAAAAGGATTTGTGATCGTCTGTTCATGAAAAATATACATCGAACTGCAACTTATATTTTTAACACGATATGGGCGGTTTTTTTTCTTCGAATAATAATGATACAGTTATTCTTTCGGTTTATGACAGCGAATCCGCTTTTATATTTGTTCGTACGTGACGTAAATGACACGTGACAATCTTTACTTATTAATGCATCCTAATGCATGTAATTCGAGATTTTCGTAACTAAGAAATTGTCTCCCATTCGGGTAGGTATCACGAGTTTCCCGGGTAAAGAGCGGTCCGTCTAAAATGCGTATATGAATCATATCCGCGGATATGACCGAAAAATGCGGATATGAACGAATATAAGCAATATCGACACTTTTTCTGCAATGTTTATTTCAATGTTAAATGAAAAATATACAATATGTATTAAATACGCAAGGTAAAAATATCTTATATTTGATTGTTACTATATATTATAGTCTATTGGTACGTAAAAATATGCATGTTATTTTATTTATTAAATTGAACACAGGATATCGTAGTGCTACATTTAAATGTTTCAAGAATGGTTATAACCATTATAGTTGCGCTGTTATTGAAAAGCAATGCATGTCCCGGTAAAATTTTAGATTTTTCGTTAATATTTCAACAGTTCATATCCCAAATATCCCGATAAGTTAAAATACGAAGCATATATGTTTTAGATTAATATTACAGCTGTTACATTCACTTATAAAACATGATATTAACGAAAATCTAAAAAATTTGCGGGACATGCATTGCTTTTCAATAACAGCGCAACTATAATGGTTATAATCATTCTGGAAACATTTAAATGTAGCACTACGATATTCTTTGTTCATTTGAATAAATAAAATGACGTGCATTTTTGTACGTACTAATAAACTATAATATATAATAGAGGACATTTGTTTGATTCGGTGGATTATCGATTTCAAAGTGATATTATGTGCATTTTTCGCTGTTGAATTGAGCTAAAAAGAATTTACGGGTCAAAAGATTTAGTTAAAATATGGTTACTGACCAATTATCTGTAACTCATCTTGCTACCAGTTGTTTATAAAAATATATATAATATTTGATATTTTACATGACTCACCCTCTCCTCTGAGCCGAAATGATCCATAAAACAAAATAGTGTATTTCTGTCTTATGAACGAATCTTCACTAAAACTAAATTAAGATTCACATCGTAAATCGAATCATTTCTGACGTCAGTTGTCAAAACGAAAGTACGGTTAATATTCAAATGCATTATGTTTTTCTTTCCGGGATATTGTTTTAGTAAGTTGATGCTGCATTAACAAATATAAGTGCATATGAAGTGAAAACACCAAAATTAAACAACGGTGGCGATAGACCCCTATCAACTGTTAGATGCCCATAATATCCCTATAATTCACGAGTGATCATATAAATAATAAAATATATATTTCCAATGATCACGAGTGAAATATAATCTATATTCCACCGAATCCAACAAATTGTCTTTTTTTATTTTATGCTTTTTTCACAGTTTATAATACATTGTTTAAGAGTTTAACTAAAGATTTTCGCTGGGATAATGACGTCATTTCGTAAAAAATGACGTCATTTCACAGTAAAAAGTGAAAATTATCGATAATTTTCACTGTTTGAAACATAGAGAATACTAGGTTAGCGTTGAATACAGAGAAGCTTATGTTGCGAGGCTAAGAACGCCGGAAGCGCGAGCCTTGGCGAGCGCTTTCGGTGTTCGAGCCGAGCAACATAAACTTCTCTGTATTCAACGCTAATCCTAGTATTCTATTTATCCTATTTGATTTTTTCAACGTGACATTTAACATATAGAGAATACTAGGTTAGCGTTGAATACAGAGAAGTTTATGTTGCGAGGCTTAGAACGCCGGAAGCGCGAGCCTTGGCGAGCGCTTTCGGTGTTCGAGCCGAGCAACATAAACTTCTCTGTATTCAACGCTAATCCTAGTATTCTATTTATCCCATTTGATTTTTTCAACGTGACATTTAACATAAATAGATCTAATAACCTTAACAATAATTTTAATTCAGTCATAAAAGCGCTTAAAATCTAACAAATGTAACCATGCGTAGTGATATACATGTATTTGTTCTGGTACGCAAAATAGTCTTTAAAAAATTCACACACAAACTGTAAAACAAGTAAAAATATCACCATATGCCTGCATTCAATTTTACGCAGTATGCGAGTTTTAACACATTACGACCGCGAAAAGAAGATTTTACTTTACTATAATTCATTTTATTTTCGAAAGAAAATGATCAAAATCCAATATGGCGGCGATTGCCCCTGACAAAATGCTGTCGATGTCAACATACATGTACACCATCGACGACCTTGTTCTGGCTACCATAACTTTAAATGTCGCTTTTTATGATTTTTGACTGGCGCGACTTTGTACAGGTCTGTCAATACTGAATAAACTGTACGCTGAAGTTTCTTTAGCTATTGAAGACCTTGACAATTTTGACGAGTAAACAGACAATTGCAGCGACTGACACTTTATTTGACAAAATATACAGGGCAATACGTTTTCCGACTTCGGACGACGAATTTAAGGATGCGCAGAACGTGTTTTTTATAAAATGTTATGGGTATGCCGTGTGTGATCCGATGCATCAATGGCGCCCATGTTAAAATCATTTCCCCGAGAACAGGGAACGACAAAAGTACAAACAATAATCAAAACACGTAAGAACTAGTATCTTACCTTTAATTATCCTTTAAAATCCATCTAATAATCCATTTAACTTAATAATTGACGATTTTGCATCTAGGGTCTTTAATAATTATTTTAGCATAGTTAAATAAAGACCCTTATGCCATTCTATCACTTTATTCAAATGAGTTTATGAACGCGATAAACTTTCTTCTTCGTCACACGCTACGTCATGTACTCTACATTACTGCTGTTCAATTGAACCGGAGCAGTTTATCTAATAATAGCCGTTGGTAAACTCGGTTGCATTTGCAGATTTCTGCATACAAACATAATTATGTTTAAACTTGCACACTGTTTTATTTATCTATGGTAAATGCCTTTATTGTACGAGAAAATAATTTAATATATAAATACACAAAGAATGGCAAACATTCCAGTACAAAACAGATAAATGAGTAGAAAATACCCATGTACAAAATGGGACGTTCCCAATTCCAGTGTGGTGCTATTTTTACCATCTTATACTTTACACAGCTCTATGCCTAACGTGAATTAAATAGGAAAGCAAACATAGCAGATTATTCATGAACTGTGCGATATGTGTATGGCTTGTTGTACATTCTTAATATTTAAGTTAAATGTCAAAAGTATATGCTTTGGTTATAAACAATGCACATTACACGAAATAAGGAAAATGTGATCAATTGACAATTCAGATAAATTATGTCGACATACAGTACATGTAGAAAACATGTGAAATAAGTCGCGTTTATAATAAATCGTCAAAAAAATTGGGGAAATGACGCAATAAGTATGTCATTTTATGACGCCATCAATCAGCTGATTCATTATACGGATGGCGAAAAATTATGTCATATGACTAGATTTAAAGGTTGAAGGTCGTATAATTTTGAAGCTTAAGTTTTGTCGACTTAGTTTCTTATGAAAAATAATTCAGTGGTAAAGTAAATATAAATAAAAAAATAACAAAACAAAAATCGTGTAATTTTATATTTTATTTCAACATTTCTTTTGGTGAATATGTCATATATATATATATATATTTCTGCAAAATATGCACATTTTCTTCTTATGGGTGACCTTAAAATTCGATCAATGAACCAAACAATATCGACCTAATTAAAGCGCATATCGCATGACGTCATTTAAAAAGAAGTCCGTGCACGCGACAGGTATATTCCACAGTGTTGAATATAAGCAAGTATATTCCACAACGTGTTATACCGTCAATGTCGCGGTGAAAATGGGATAAAATTAAATTATCAGTTTTCATTCACTGATATTACTCAATTTACCACCGGAAAGCATAAAATAAAAAGTACCAATCAAATATAAGATATTTTTACCTTGCTTAAAGTTATTATAGCACTACAAATATAGATCCTTTATTGGATAAACCACATTCGTCGATTTTATCATATTCGCGCATTTGAAATCTTCATTTATTTTCAAATGAAAAATGCCACTTGAAACAGTGACATTTCAGACAATAGTAACTGCATTCAAAACATTCAATGTATTTAAATAAATTCAACATTTTATATTCAAATAAAAATATAACCAGGGAAAAGTAACATCTTTAATTACTTGTGGTCTGGCGATAATCGGCCCAAAAATACTTCACTATTTTCTCAAGCATATTGTATATCTAAATACTAAAGTTTTGAGACGACATCAAGAATAATAATACATTCAGTATATTATATAAACATTTAGTAACCTTTAACAACAAACCATATGTGGTGTAGGCGTGGTTATATTGCTTGTGGTGTGTAGCCCTAAAACACTCTTCTGGCACTTCGTCATGTTCGCGGATATGAATTTAGAGTTGGAACAATGATAATGTCTATTAAATTGTTATATTGTGAGACAATACAAACATATTTAACACATATTGTGTTTTTTTAATGAAATAAACATTGCAGAAAAAGTGTCGATATTGCCTGTTATCGTTCATATCCGCACTTTTCGGTCATATCCGCGGATATGAGTTATATACGCATTTTAGACGGACCGCTTTTTACCCGGGATACTCGTGATACTTACCCGAATGGGAGACAACTTATGAGTTACGAAAAGACCGAATACGAAATCCCAGATTTATTGAATGCACGAGTTACCAACAATTCTATCGTCGATGAAGTCACGAATCAGTTTAAAAGTAGTTATGAAGTTAAATCAATTCATGAGAAATTATTCTTTATTATTGAATAGAAATTATTTATGTTGATATGCTAAGGCCAAGTTATCGTCATTTGTTTGACACTTTGTGCGAAGGACTGGGTGGGGAAACGATGTGGTAATTCTACCAACTGACCACCCATCTAAAAAGTGGTGATCAGGTGATCAGAGAATAGTCTACAACGGTCACTTTGGCCATTTCCCTTGACTGACCGCTGTTCTCAGTTTTGACTGTAGTAGAAGCGATGCAAAAACTCTTTGAACAGAATTATAAGTTCAAGAGAGTTGCTTTAAACACAATATCATTTGTAAGCTTTGCATACATGTACCGGTAGTTGCATTGCATTATACATTAATTGTTGCAGAAAACTTGATAAATTTGAAAACAATTAACACATGTTTTGTTCTTTATTTTATCTAAAAATTCTTTCATATTTATCTATCAAAAAGTAATACATAAATTGATGACAGTCGCACATTCATTCTCAGAGTCAGATGCGTTTTCGTGCAATTTCAATACATAATTTAATAATAATCAGTGAACGACAGATGGATGGTCTGTTTAGTTTTTCCAAATTGTTAAAAGGGGATTTTATAAAACACTTTATTTTGGTTCTGATCGGATCTATAAAAAAGTAACAGTATTTAAACAGAGATGATGAACGGTCCTAACAGTATAATAAATGCACGCACGAAAACATACGCATTTCACTTTTGTTTTCGCTACGTTGTTTAATTACGACACCGTCCGTACTCAGACGTCCACGTGGCGACCTGGACATTAGGGACACACGTCATGTTCGAGGGGCACGGGCAACTGGCCGGCCAATCGAACACCTTGGCATAGCAGGGACCTCCGTCGCCGCTGATTGGCTTGCAGTACTTGGTCATCGGTACGTTGTCCGCGTCATAGCAGCAGCAGGAGCCTGGTGGACACGTGCTTATCCGTGTGGTCAGATTGGTCATGTCACATTCTCCCTAGACAACCATCACGTGAATTTCTTTGATCATTTATTTGTACAATATAACATTTTTGTTGCGCATATTTAATTCATCGATATAATGAAATAAATTACAGAAGATATTTGGTGCAAGTGAGCCTGCCTCGAATTGAATAAATTGTCTAATAAATTAATATTTACATAAATCTTAATAAATTATGAAAGTGTTCAATGCTTACTAGATTGATGCTTTCTCTATGCGTATATATACAACATTTTTGCAAGATTATTAATGCAGCCATATCCACGCGGACGTGTACATCATATATGTACATGTATATTATACATAACTCACTGCGAAATATAATCCTGATATGCCGTATATGGCTGCCACGTATATACCAAGAAATACAAGAATCTTTTCTGTGTTAGACATGGCAAGGGCGTCGATACATAAATACGTTCAGATGAACACGGATTGTATTTACGTTTAGGTCGAAGAATGAAGGTCGCTATGATAACGAATTGTACTAAGTGTCCATATATAATCTACATGTACTCAAGTTTAAAGCTGTACGCAATATGATCGAAGTTAAAATTGCGTTCAGGGAGAAAATAAATGTCAACATATTAAGTCAGCGCACACAAATAACTAGAAATGGCGCGGAAGAGGTCAAGGCGTATCCCCGCGCCGCATGTTTGACCCAGGGGCGCCCCGGGGTAGGTAATGGGGCCATGCATAGTTGAGATTGACCTCATTGTCATAAGAGATATTCAGTATCAATTTGAAGTAAATCGGTGTAGAAATTAAGAAGTTAATGTAAAATAACCTAAAAAAATGAGTGAACATTTCTGACCCGGCCAACCCAAACCCCCATAACTTTTGACCCAGGGGTCAAATCAAAATTTCAAATAGTACACTGTCGCACATATGCTCATAGCTACCATGTATGTAAGTTTCAAGGTTCTCGTGCTAATAGTGTAAGGGAGATAGTGGCCGAACGGACGGACGGACAGACGGCGGAGATAACCACATAATAGATTTTAAAATCTAAACGCGAACCCTAAGTTCAAGATCAAGGTCACTGGGGTCAAAAATTTTATGCGCGTGGATAGGTCTTGTCCAGATACACTTGCGTACCAAATATGAAAGCAATATCTGAAGGGACACAGACGTTATGACCTTTTTTTTTAATCGCTGTCGCAGATTTCTAAACCTGAACGCAGACCCCATGTTCAAAAAGATCATCCGAATGGAAAGGTATTGTCCAGATACACATGCGTACCAAATATAAAATCAATATCTGAAGGGACACAGTAGGTACAAGCCTTTTTCGAATCGCGGTCGCAGATTTCGAAACCTGAACGCTGACCTCAAGTTCAAGGTCAATGTCACAGGGATCAACAATTGTATGCGCATGTAAAGATGTTGTCCAGATACGCACGCATACCAAATATGAAAGCAATATCTGAAGGGACACGGTAATTATGAGCCTTTTTCGAATCGCGGTCGCAGATTTCGAAACCTGAACGCTGACCTCAAGTTCAAGGTCAAGGGCACAGGGGGAAACAATTGTATACGCATGGAAAGGTGTTGTCTAGATACACATGCATACCAAATATGAAAGCAATGTCTGAAGGGACACAGAAGTTATGAGCCTTTTTCGAATCGCGGTCGCAGGAAAATCTCTGACCCGGCCCCAGCCCAACCCCCATAACTTTTGACCCAGGGGTCAGATCAAAATTCAGTCACCGTCATCGTCGCACATATGCTTATAGCTACCATGTGTGTAAGTTTCAAGGTACTAGTGCTAATAGTGTAGGAGGAGATAGTGGCCAGGACGGACGGCGGAGATGACCACATAATCCCCACTTTTTCTTCGAAAAGCGTGGGGATAAAAATGAATTTTAGTTGAAGAATTTTTCGTTTGGTACATACACCGGAGTTTTTGTGAAGAAAATGTGGACCGAGTTTTAGTCTCGAAATAAATCAATCGAGTATTCTCTGAAAACATGCTTTCGGTGAAGCTTTCTATATCGGTTAACTTTACCTATATATTTTAATAATAATTCAATCAACCAATTTAGGCATGCGTAATACAGGCATTTAATGGCCGCTTTTTACATGTAGTGTGCGTCAGTTGTGTGTTTCTGGGGTTCTTCTTTATACTACATTGTTATGTAGAGGAGGTTACTAAAATGTTCGTATTACAAACACTCAACTGGCTTATTTCGTTTGAAAATGTTCACTTAACATAAATTTGTTAATTTTACCACCCAATTAGGTATACGGTTAAGATTTTCGCGAACTAATATATAAGTTAGTGCAAAAATGGCTTCTCATGTCTGTGTTGCCATGATTGCATTTATCGGCGCTTTCTGGGCCATAGTCACCGGTGAAAAAAGTAACACGATCATAGCCAGTAATACTGATTACATTTATTGTAAAGACAAATTTTTAACACGACAGTTCAAGGTTAGCACCATTTGTTTACATTACAACAACGCCATCACGTGTACCATGGTAAGTGTTCAATGTCAGTGTTCCCTCCGCACAATATGACCCCCACGTGACAGATGCTGGCATCCATGTTGTGCATGCGCTCTGACATCGCAGCGGCGACACCTGCACCGGACGCTGCTTCAACGACCAACTGAAAAGGTGAATACTCTGAAAAGGCGTTTATTTAAAAAATGCCGTCGGTAATGCTGATATATTTAAATTGTCGGATTTATCAGCTTATAGTTGATGAAGAAAACAAATTGTTACAAAAACGCCATTCCATACCTTCATTCTTTCAAACGCAAATTTCATACCGTCGATTATTTGCTCATTATTCTGAAACCAAGAAAGAGGGATTTTCAGTATTTATGTTTTTAGAACTCATGTCATGTGACAGCTTATAACATATCGTTTATTCTTATGAGTTTATTCTTATGATGGAAATTAATAAGGGGATATTTCAATAATATATAATCTAAGACCTGATTTAAGGTTTATTTCAAGTAAGAACACAAATACGTTTACACCCAGGGTGGGGTATAATTGGGGTCAATAAAATGAAGTCATTTAGATAAAAGAGTCGAAGGACCATATACTTAACAATGAGTTCAGGGTCAGCATATAGACACGAGATTAATAGTACCCACACATGGTCATCGAAACAGCACAATTGAAAGGGTCACCGAAAAGCCTTATTTGCAAAGGATACACAAGTTATGGCACTGATAAATATAACGGGATTACTCTATGCCAATATAAATTAATTAGATTTTAGTGCATTTGGCAAGCAAGTAAATACATGAATAGATTGTTGCTTCTAGAACATTTTAATAAGGCAACCAATTCGTAATAAGCCCGGACCTTGGTGACCAATGGAAATTACAAGTAGATTTAATGTAAATTAACCTGGGGATAAAATGCAGTGTTTTAGTTAGTAGTAAAAAAAATCTGCGGTTAGATTTGAATAGAACTTGGAGAGTTGTCACGTCTTCTTGACGTGGCAGCCATGTTGGCTGCCGCGCTGTAAAATTGTATTTCGTGTACATTAGCAAGCGTTGTGTTAAAAGAAATATTCGACAGAAATAAATCTCGATGAAATCAGAAATGAATTTTGGTGGTTACTGTGTATTATCAACGAACAACGTGTAATTACGTGACACTCAGGAATGTGAACCATCCAGGTCTTCATGGCAATATAACACACGGGACATAAGGACAAACTATACGAAATACCGTATCAGTGTTTTTTATGCGTTGGGTGAAAGGAACGGCAATCAGATAGACTGTAGCCTATCTACAGAACAATCGGATACGCTCGGCTATTTTCCCTGTAAACAAGGTTAGAACCGGATCAAACCAGTTCATTGTTAGTGTTCTAGAAGGCAAGCGGCTAAACAAAGGAACAATGGAAAAAATCCGCTTTATTTGAATTTATACGTTTATTTTTGGAACATTATTGATTGGAAAGTGATATTTATTTGTCAATTTGTGCACGGCATGGAATACTATTGAAAACTATACTACAAATTACCAAGTTTTGACAAATTTACAGTTTTCAGTAAGTGCACCGGACGATTTCCTTTGTTTCAAAATGGAGGGAAAACAACAAAGAATGTCTGTAGCGATTTTAGGGCATAGTTTCATCCGTAGAATACATGAGAGCTTTCGGCATCATTCCCTGCCTGCCAACTACGACCTGACAGAATGCGAGGTGATACATATGGGCCTAGGTGGGCTGTGCGTTTGCGGAAATAACCAGAGACACGTAAGCACTGACAAGTTTAAGCGACGATTTGACAATTTCCTTACAATTCACAAGCCACAAGTTGTTGTAATTCAGCTCGGTGAGAACGACATTGATTGTGGGATCGGCACAAACTCCGGGATATTGCCATTAACTGTGGCGAGTACATTAGAGGAGATTGGCATCCTGCTCTTGAAGGACTACAGTGTAAAGAAGGTTGTTATATGTGAATTGTTCACACGTTTGAGGCCTCGGAATGTAAGCGTAGAGGAATACGAGGCAAAACGACGTCACGCAAACTCAATTCTAAAGACATTACTGGAATCTCATCCATCTATTACATTCTGGAGTCACAGACGTCTCTTCGGTGCTCAGACACAGATATTTGCAGCAGACGGGGTCCACCTTACCCAATTTGGTCAATATCGCTTCTACAGGTCGTTGCGGCATGCAGTTATGAGAGCTGTGAAGAATTCTACATAAAGTATTCTAGGGGAGTATATTTTTAATATATCTGCTTTTCACTACTCCAATATGTAATGAAATCAAAGTCAATGCTGATCGCAAATGTCCAGAATGTTGGTTATTGGTCACTAAAAGCAGTATACGATAATACGATCGAAATAAGCATTTATATTACATAATTGATGAATCAGATAATTCCATTGTAACTAAAAACTGATTTCGAACTAGGTGTACATTTAATACAGTTTTTATTTGATATGTTGCTACATATGTAGCCAGTGTCAGCTAATATAGTATACCCAGTGTTTGTGACTGCTAGCCTTTAAATGCGGTCAGGTGTATTGTTTTCATGTAGATTGTATGGTTGTTTTTACTATAATTATATTTGATATACCTCGCTTTATGCAGCCAGTCGGCTGCATACAGGTCTGTTTGTAATGTGAATGTGATTGGGCTCTCTTTTTTGTTTTAACATACCCCCACTGTCTGCGAGCCATTAGGCTTTATCGCGGTCACATTTTGGTGAATTGTGGTGGGTTTTTAAGGTTTATTACCACTGTCTGCGAGCCATTTGCTTTAAACGCGGTCAAATTATTTGTGTGAATTGTGGTTGTTTGTATTTGTCATACCTCCCACTGTCTGCGAGCCTGTGGGCTTTAACGCGGTCACATTTGATCGAGCGTGCCTGTCACGTTTAATTGAATGTGAATTGTGGACGTTTTATTTAACTAATTTGTGTGTAGTATATCCCACTGTCTGCGAGCCAGTAGGCTTTAACGCGGTCACATTTGGTTGAGTGTGCTTGTCGCATTTTATTGAATGTGAATTGTGGATGGATTTATTGAGCTAATTTGTGTAGTATATCCCACTGTCTGCGAGCCTGTAGGCTTTAGCGCGGTCACATTTGGTTAAATGTGCGTGTCACATTTGATTGGATGTGAATTGTGGATGGATTTATTTTAACACATTTAGGTGCACTGTAACTTACTTGTTTATACATCAATTCCATGGTATGATAATATTATGGCTTAACTTTGCTATATAAATTTAAGTCATTGCGAGATAAATCATGTCAAGAGTGTGGTTCAGGGATAGTCAGTTATAAAAAAGGGGCGAACTTGCTAACGTTTGCTTCGAACTCATTTCAGCTCCAACATGCCTCCGAAGAAACGGAAGAACAGCGATGTTCCACCGACAATTACCAAGAAAAGGGCGAAAACAACGGCCTCACATACCGCCACAACCAGTGTAAACACGAATGACCCTGCCATTTTGGCAATAACTGAAAATACCCGAAATAGGGCAGCAAGAAGACCGGTTTTAAACACGCCTGGACTGTCCGGGAACCAATCCCAGGCTGTAAATGAGGGCGATTCTCATTTAACAAGCCAAATCATCGGCAACCAATCCCAGCCTGGTGTCGATGTACACACACAAATGACAAGACAGATAGTGGACAATATTTCCAGTACACTGGAGAGCTTAGTGGAGCGGAAGATCTCTGAAATTTTGGGAAAAAACATGCCCCAGACATCCACTCCAATGACTGATCAAGAACAGCATCTGAATGATCGTGGGATTCAATCAATCCAACATGAGGGACACTGGAACAATCTTCCAAACTACAACATTGTGCAAACAGAACATAGCACTTTCACAGGTACTGGTATTTCTGGGATCCCATCAATCTTGAATAATTCTATATCCCTTCAAATGTCACCGTCCATACCTCTTTACGCTTCAGTTCCCCTCAAGGTCAAAGAAAAAATTTGGGCTAATGAATTTGTGGATTTTTCCACTGCTTTCAGTAAGTCTGCTGACACTTTTAACATAACAATTTCTAGTGAAGGTATACAGTCCCTGACCCCTATGACCTCACGAAAATTTTTAAACATCGAGCAGTGGACAGATACTTTTGCCGTTTTTTCTTCAGTGTATAGGCAAAAATATCCAGACTCTGCCGAACAACTAGCGCAGTACTGCAACACTGTACGCGCTATTGCCAAAGCCCGTGGAAACTGGCATTTCTACGATTCAAACTTTCGTCAGTTACGTCAAAACCACCCCTTCCCTTGGGACTCCATTCACCACGAGCTTTACATCAAAGCGTTGAATCAGAGGCAGCCCTTTCGGTCAACCGGCCCACAAACGGGCCAACCCAGTAAAACCTGTAACCGGTTTAATAGGGGAGAAACATGCAACGGCTGCAGTTTCTCCCACAGATGCAGAACATGCTCCGGCAATCATCCCCAGTTTAAATGCTGGAATAGAACTTCAGGAGCCGATCAGTCCAGGTTCAAATCAAACCCAGGTCAAGCACATCAAAACAGGTCAAACAACCAAAACAGGTCAGACAACCAGAACAGTTCTAACAACCAAAACAGGTCTAACCAACAAAACAGGTCAAATAATAAGTAACGATCCTTTACCCACTCCTGTCAATTGGCAAATATTACATACCCTTCTAGATGGTTATGATGCTGACGACAAAAAATATCTCGTGGAAGGTTTTAAGTCTGGGTTTAAACTTAATTTCTGTGGCGATAGAACTAGCTCTGATAGCCCAAATCTTAAATCCGCAAAAGAGCATCCTGAGATAATTTCTAGAAAATTAGCCAAGGAAGTGCAAGCAGAACGAATAAATGGCCCGTATGACAAACAACCCTTTGCCGAATTTAAAGTATCGCCAATTGGAGTTGTTCCAAAAAAGGAATCTGGCGATTTTAGAATGATTCACCACCTGTCATACCCTCGTCACACTGGAACGTCAGTAAATGGGCAAATCCCGCCAGATTTCACAGAAGTTTCTTATGAAAATGTAGATGACGCTATAAAAATAATCAAATCCCTTGGTAGAAATTCATACATGGCCAAAACAGACATCTGTTCAGCATTCCGCATTATCCCTGTACATCCATCTGACTACGGTCTTCTAGGCTTTAGATGGGATAACAAATACTACTATGACAAATGCCTCCCAATGGGAGCTTCGTCAAGCTGTAGGATTTTTGAGACTTTTAGCTCTGCATTGAAGTGGATAGCCATTAACAAGTTCGGTATTCGTCACATTGTCAAGATTCTTGATGATTTCCTTTTTCTTGCACCAACCTTTCATGAAGCTAAAGAGGCCCTAGACTCTTTCTGCCAAATGTGTGCGTTGATTAAGGTACCCTTGAATGCAGAGAAAACATTTTCTCCATCACCTGTCATGACTTTCCTAGGCATAACATTAGATTCAATTCAAATGCAGGCCCGTCTACCTAAAGACAAACTTGCAAAAACAGCTAGGCTTCTGTGCGACTTAAGATCAAGAAATACCTGTACACTCCGTGAACTCTTATCCATCATAGGGCTACTAAATTTTGCCTGTTCAGTCGTCACACCTGGGAGGGCTTTCTTACGACGCCTGATAGATTTGTCTATTGGTGTTAAAAAGTTACATTACAGGGTCAAGTTAAGGTCTCCGGCAAAACATGACATGATGGTGTGGTTAAGGTTCCTCACACATTTCAATGGGACCTCTTTTTTCATCAATGAAAAAAGACTCTCCAGCGATAGTCTTGGCTTGTATACAGACGCATCTGGATCAAAAGGTTACGGAGCAATTTACAAGAACAATTGGTTTTATGGGCCTTTTCCAGAAAGCTGGCATAAAGCAAATATTACCTTCCTTGAATTATATCCTATTGTCATTGCGGTATTCACATGGGGGTCCCTTTGGCGGAATCACACAGTGGTTTTCAACACTGATAATGAAGCATTAGTGTCAATCATAAACAAGCAAACCTCGAAAATAAGCTGTATAATGTACCTGCTCAGAAAGCTGGTTTTGCAATGTCTCGACCTAAACATCATCTTCCGAGCCCGTCATGTTAGGGGAAAAGACAACAGTATCGCAGACAGTCTTTCTCGATTTCAGATTCAACGGTTCAAAGCGTTAGCGCCCTTCTGCAACCCACATCCTACAGTCATAGCTCCACATCTCAAGCCAGAGGTATTGTGCAAGGGTTTGAACATTTGCTAAATGCTTCTCTTGCACCTTCAACTATGGAGACATACAAGCGCGGTTGGCGGCTATTTCATGAGTTTTGTCAAGTTTTTTCCATTTCTACTATCTCTTTGCCCCTTTCTGTCACGACTCTTGCCCTGTTTGTGGCTTTCCTTCACCAAAAACCTATGTCCGTGAAATCCATTACCACTTACCTTTCAGGCATAAGCTATGCACATAAGCTGCAAAATGTGACAGACCCCACTTGTCATTTCCTGATATCGTCCTTAATTAAAGGTGCGCAACGCTTGTCACCATCTTACGACTTGCGCTTACCTATCACTATTGATCTTTTAGATAAATTAATATTTGCTCTAAAGCATACTTGCGAAACTCACTACCATGAAAAACTATTTGCTGCCATGTTTCTATTTGCATTTCATGCTTTTGCTCGTTGCAGCGAGATTGCAAGCTGCAAGCCATCTACAAAGTCTTTCATTTTACAGTTAGCGGACATTCAGTTTGATTCCATTACAGCACCTTCTTCAGTATCGGTTACTTACCACAGGTTTAAGCATAATAATGGCAAACCACACACAATCAACTTTTCACATGGCCATACAAAACAATCTGCAGTTCATGCCCTGAAGGACTACATATCAGTTCGTGGTCAATATCCGGGGCCTATTTTTACTTTAACTTCTGGTTTACCTGTCCCTAGGAGAATTTTTGATAAACAGCTATCATCGTGTTTAAGATTTTGTGGCTTGGACAGCAAATGGTACAAATCACACAGCTTTCGTATAGGTAAAGCTACTGACTGTGCTCAAAGAGGGTACTCAGATGCTAAGATAAGACATTTAGGTCGTTGGCATAGTAACGCTTTCCAGAAGTACATCAGAATTACAGATAATTGACCAGTCTTATCCCGCAGACAAAGAGCATTGCATAATATACCTTGATGATAACAGCACTCTCTATCAAGCAACCTGCTTGGGCTGGTTGCTTTGAACAGACGTGCCATCTGACATTAATTAAAACCTTAACAATTGAGATTAGCCTTGTCCTGGTACAAAAATCCCAGATTTACCAGTTACCTGTATATATGTATATATATATATATCATGTACCATTTTTACTTGTGGCATTTCTATAACTTTGTTGTGTTTTTTCCAATATGAATGTCATTGTATGTGTTAAGTACTGTGAAAGATACTCACTCTTTGTATCGGAAACATTTTCGTTGCCTGCTTGGGCTGTCAACGACAACAATTTTCCAACTGCTATTTTTCTTCACGCGCTATATGTTTGCCAATACTTCGTAATTACAATCTATTCGATACCTGCCTGGGCTGGCTATCGAAAAACAACTAAGTCGTATATTTTTTCACATTCTAGATGTGTTCAACTACATTGTATCGAATTGAGCAAACAATTCATTGTATATACATTTTGTTGTTTCCATCATTTTCATTTAATGCGCCACTGTAATGTAGCGTCCTATATTTGTTTGTTTGCTTGTATCAAAGTTTCTACTTTATCAAGCCAATGTGTACTGATAATTACACATATATATGGTTAGTGTAGAATTTGTTAATTTATTGACGTTACTGACATTATTTACTTTGTCTTGCTTTAAATAGTCTTTGATGCATTTCCACGTTACATGTTTTATTCTAGTCAGAATATTTTGTGATTCTGTTGAAAAATGTGTTATTTCTTACATACTTGTTATACTTGAGCCATTCAGTTCCCATTTTGTTCACAAGATGCCAAAGTATGAGTTTATTATTGTATTCCTACATGTAAGTCGTGCCAGACAGGTGGGACCTCTACATTACCGTTTTAAAATGTGGGGGAAGATAGCAAGCTATCTTTTTGGCCATTTTCTAAAGAAACCTCCACATTTTACCAAATTACATTATTGTTTGATCTCCTTTTGTCATACGTTATTTATATTGGTGTATATATTGTTATATGTTTTGGAACTTTTGTTACATATTAAAAACGGTCAGTCAATGACCATTTAACCACAGCGTATGTTTTGTGTGTTACTTCCACCCAGTTGCATAAGGACAAACTATACGAAATACCGTATCAGTGTTTTTTATGCGTTGGGTGAAAGGAACGGCAATCAGATAGACTGTAGCCTATCTACAGAACAATCGGATACGCTCGGCTATTTTCCCTGTAAACAAGGTTAGAACCGGATCAAACCAGTTCATTGTTAGTGTTCTAGAAGGCAAGCGGCTAAACAAAGGAACAATGGAAAAAATCCGCTTTACCCACCACCTCCCCAATCTCCTCCATAAAATATTATAAAAATCGCAGTGACATGCATTCTTAAGAAATAATTAATATGCATATACTTGCGTCATTATCATTGCCCACAACTTACTACAGTGAACACTTGTTTGTCGACGACCTCCTGAATGATAGGCCAAGTCACGTGACCTAGTTGCTGCAAACGAATGCCGTCTGCAATTGTATCCAAAACCCGAGGAGGATTTGGCCATAGTCGCTCGCCTGGAAATACGGAGTGTTTCGATCAACGTTCGCGATTAATAAAACTCTGTTTGCGACTATTAGGTAGAAATACAAATATGAGCACACACAATATATGTTTTATCGATATTCATGCTTCAATAACAATAGCTCAAATCAATTGGATATATGTCAACTTAAAACACAAGCGTTATAACATAGTAAAACAACAGTCCATTTTAAGATAAATGTTATGTGTTGGTGTTTCAAAGTTAACAGATCCTAATACATGTGTATTAACTCATTTATGCCTAGCGTCTAGAAAAAAGGCCTTGGCAAACAGCGTAGACCCAGATGAGACGCCGCATGATGCGGCGTCTCATCAGGGTCTGCGCTGCTTGCTTAAAGGAATTTCTGTAAGAAATGTTTTAAATATAGAAATAAATAAACTAGGCATCCCTTATTTTGGAAATAAATTGATCCAATTTAGAATGATGCGGGAGTCCACTAGGCATAAATGGGTTAAGTTAAGTCTGTGATGGCTATCAGGCATATTCACAAAAACATATTATTGTAAGTCTATATCACGCCTAGACAAAAAAGGCAAGCCATATTAATTCATAATACAATATTTACAATAAATACCCAAACAATGGACGACATTATTGTTAAATGAGTGCTCGACACGCGTGTTTATAACACTGCCTTGTACCGTCCCTGCGTTATTAACGTTATACGGCCATATAACCGAAAAGCTTGTAAACACGGTGGGCCGTGTTTGAAGAAGTGGGGGCATGATCTTATAACAAGAAATATCTTTAAAAAGATAGTAGGCTTACTTTCTGATTTTGAAAATAATGGTTGATCATTTACATTTTATATATTTAAATTAAAAGCAGATTTCTTTTTTGTCTCTTTGCATTTTTTATTTTATCCAACCTGGACTATTTGTTATGCAGTGTATTGCATATTAATGCATACACATTTAAAATCTTGTCTATAGAGCTTTTATATTATTGTATAGTCCATATCAGATTTCCTATGCACGTTGGTTAACTTACAATATCCCCATTACATTATATATATATATATATATATATATATATATATATATATATATATATATATATATATATATATATATATATATATATATATATATATATGTAGAGGTATAACATTTAACTGCCATATTGTTGTGTAATTTATCAGCTGAGGCTAAGCATAACAAGAGCTGTCTTAGGACAGCGCGCTTGACTATTCGAGTGCTTGACAGTATAACGAAACCCATCATGGAGAGGGGGGGGGTTATAATGTGGGTGTGTGGTAATTTAATAGATGATCTTTCAAAAACAAGGAAAATAAAAAAATAAAATTGGGGGGGGGGATTCTGGGGTGGAGCATGGGGGATGGTTTGGGTGGAGTGCATTGTGGTATGTCAGGTAAGTGTTTTTTTGTAAATGTATTGTAAGACTTATCAGGACGGCGAGTTATATATTATAGTAGTCGCGTATGTCTGGTTGATGATAAGGTAAATAACGAAAGCTTTTGACGGTTCACTAAACGTTCTATTTTTCCGTCTTTAAAAGTCTGGATCACAAGGCACACTAAACAAGTTTAACAACATTTGTAAATAAAACGTGAATAATAAAGTACATCTAAGGCTCACCCTTTGACAGTTAATTTCAAGTTGTTTTAATTTGGGTATACTTAGGGTTTAAATTTACGATTTATTTAGATTATATTTTATTTATCTTATTTTTACTTTTTGATGTTGTTGATTCAGAGTTGGAAATTTGAATGAATCTGCCTTCTGAAACTCCTTCTTTTATAGACAGTATCAGCCAATCAGGCAACAGGTTATGAAATCCAGACCAATGAAAACAATCGTAACAAAGTGACATTGGCGTTCTAAAACGAATGATTCCGAGAAAATTTAGCTTCTGATGCAAAACTACAATTATTTACAATTATAATGTGGCGTTTACTTGATATTTTAAAAAGAACAATATTTTATGAATAAAATGGCACCACATATGGTTTCAATAGACAAAAATATGATATCAAACGCCGCGTTTCCCAAATAGACAATGACAGCTTCCAAACAAGATGGCGGATGCGAATGACGTTTGACAAGTAAGTTCACGTGAGAAAACTGCAAAAAATTGCATTACATACATTTACATTAACAATCTCATTTAGCCATTAGGCTATATATAAAGGGTGACCTTTTTCAGAATCATACTTATTTTAAGTATTAGCAAAAACTGCAAAATAACAACACATCAATAAATCATTAAATACAGTTTCAACAGTTCCCCAGTAAATTACTGGTGAGTAAAATCTCATTTTAACTATTATATTGCATAGGCTATATTAGCCTAACATTGATACTTGGGCAATGGCCAAGTAACCATACAATAAATTATATGAGTCATAATAATATTGCATTTGCAATATAAACATAGCCTATAATTATTCATTTAACAACTACTAAGTAAAAATACAATATGAGATATATATTAGAAATTATTAGATGTTTAGAGTTATGGCTTGAGTTCTGTAACAAGTAACTTGTTACAGTATGAATCAAATGTGATCATAAATAAAGAATTTATGGCAATTTAAGCAAAATGTTCAATAATCTAAGTATAAAAGGGGCCATAATTCTGTCAAAATGCTTGATACAGTTGTCTGCTCTTGTTTATAGGTTGGGGTCTTGATGGTGAACACGTATGCAAAATATGAAAGCAATATGTCAAAGGACACGGGCAATATTTGGGGTAGTACGCAAACTTGAACAAAGATTTATCAATAATATGCATATTCTAAGTATAAAAGGTTCCATAATTCTGTCAAAACGCTTGATACAGACGTCTGCTCTTGTTTATAGGTTGGGGTCATAATGGTAAACAAGTATGCAAAATATGAAAGCAATATGTCAAGGGACATTGGAAATATTTGGGGTAGTACGCAAACTTTAACATTTGCATGCTAACGCCAACGCTAACGCCAACGCCGACGTGAGTAGGATAGCTCCACTATATATATTTCATATATAATAGTCCACCTAAAATGGCGAGGTTTGTCTATGAGTAGTTTTATATGTGTCGAGCCGCATATCTTGCAATTATTGTCGAGCCTGTATTAAACAATAGTATGACTTTTTCCGAATAATAGCGCAAACCTCCAAATATCGACTTACACAAACACTTACTTACGTAAAATAAAACATATCAGACACCTTTGTATTAGGCCGAAATCAGTGTAGAGGTACGATTTAAATATATTAAAACTGTAAACTTGCTTAGATTTAACTGATATCACATCAAATCATATAATTGTATGTGTCTTCAAATAGCATTTATATTTTTAACAGTAGTTTCTTAAATATTTAGGAAAAAACGTGGTATATTAGCATTTTATTACGACGCAGTCTCCTTCCGCACATTCAAATCACACATTAATATCAAATTGCGTTTTGTAAATAAAAAATCAAATCGTGATTCATTTGGATTGAGATTTGGTGGCAGACTGTGCTATTAAAAGCAAACGGAGAAACGTCGGTAACATATTCTTACTTTGATTGACGATATGCAAACGGGCTGTCCGATAATTGATCTGGCTCTCCAGAGAGATGGAATTAATAACTTTTCAAGAAAGTACACAATGTTTGTACTGGAACGCTGGCTTATGCAAAACCCAACTTCTTCATATGAGTGTTTTTAAATATACATGTATACCTATATAACACGACTTTTCGAAGTTATATAAGAACAGGGAACAATGAGGATTACATGTAATGAAAATTATTGGAACAAATAATTAAATATGAAAATAATCAGGAAATTTTAGATCACAGCCTATAAGTAGGAATGAATTGGCTGATGAAAATGGACAGACACACATACTAATTATTTGAAGCGTTGAGTGTTAACCGATTGCACACGTTTTTTTAGTTTTTTTTATTGAGATACGATGCTCAAAATTCGGTAAGCACGGTTTAAAACATTTTTTTTATTCATTTTAATTATTAAATACTTACCTGCTATCTCATGCTTCTCCTTTCCAAGGGGAATTAACTAATCCGGAATTTTAACTGGGAATCCGCCACCTCAATACCGTAATACAGGCCAGGTTAAACATAGTGCAATGCAACCTAGCCAAAAATCGGTAACCAACCCTCAATATTCTTTCAATGTATATCAATCTCCACGCAGAGTTGTCGTTCCTTGCTCTCACATACACCTCTGCGGAAGGCTCAGTATGCCATTTTGCCCAGAAACTGGGCAAAAACGAACAAACAAAGTACATTTGATTTGGATTTTTTAGGATCAGAGGCAAAAATTATGAAATAGGAATTTTAAATTTACGATACATCGTGCAAAAACTTGCGAGTTTTAATGCAACTCTTTGGAACTATTTTATTGCCCATTTACGCAGATGGAATCATTCCACGCACTTCATAAATGTCAACAATTGAACATATTTTTTATTGAGTGACGGTAGGCATTGCTTCGACGTATGTATGAATGTGGGTTTGTTAACATCAAAAAATCATATCAATTTTATAATATCTAATTAAGACTGATATAAGATATTATGGTATGAGATGGTTTTCTTTAATGCAGTGAATGTAATGTAACCGTCGTGCAAGAGATTGTTGAGTATACTGTAACATCCATGATGAACGCTTGGAATAATCATGACATGAATGAGACGTTTTCATAAAAATAGTCCGTTCTGTACCCATCACACAGGTGAATGTAATGTAACCGTCGTGCAAGAGATTGAATATATATATACAAAATATTAATCAAATAGCGGGGTGGGAGGTGGGACTTACCGATAGCAGGTAAGTATTTAATAATCAAAATGAATTTTATTTTAAAAAATTGTTTTAATGTCATACATACTGACCTGCTATCTCATACTGATTTTGCAGCTGCGGTGGGAAGTTTCGTATATTTTTTCCAACACAGTAGAACCCATAAACAGGGTTATCAGCTAATGATAGCAAAACCCTAAACAAGGGTAATCAAGTAATCTTCGTTAAAACGGTTTTAATTATGACTTCTCGGACAAAGTAATATGTCTATGTCGTAAAGAAGACACTACTATTAGTGAAACCACAACAAGCCCAAACATATACGAATTGTATTGTTGGCACTTCAGAAAACGAAGATAAAAAGATGACAAAGGTGGTCGGATTCCTCCAGAAAACAGCTTAGAGCACGTCAAAAAGTGGGCTGTGATTAATATATGTCCACATAACAGACAGAGCTCTTAATTCATGCGATCAGATCCTAAATAGGAATGAATCCTTAGATAGAGATAAGAGTAACTTGCCTTAGTCGAGGTCTAACCCCGAGAAATAGAAGCCGCAGACACATCTCCCCCTTTTTTAGGGAAATGAAGAGTGTCTTTTGAGAACCTCGAATGGATTTCCGACTAACACTGCTGAGATAGAACTTCAAAGCCCCGATTGTCCATAGAAGTTTATCCTCATCTTCGTGACTACCAGTTTAAGAAAAACTTGAAGGTTTTTTTTAGAAGCCATATAGAGGACTTGATATTAAGCAAGGAATCCTGGCTGACACAACAAAGTGAAGACGACATTATATCCAACTGGAATTGGTCGTATTCAACAGAAAAAGCATGAATTTCACGTCTCTGTATGGTAAAAGCCATAATAAGAAGGAAAATCGTCTTAAATTATAATGGAACTGTTAATAAGCCTGATGAAAAAAGGTTCATAGGAAGATAATTAAGCATCCCAATACATATAACACAAGCCAAAACCGCTTAAGAAGGTAAAGGAACGAAAAACATAGTGTTGACGTTCCATAGCTTGGATCAGTTCCAAAATAGGTAAGAAAGCAAAGAGTTGTGATGACTTACACAAAACAAGGTACACGAAAGCATAATCTCTATCCCTTAATGAAGAAAAGAACACATTTCTTATCATCAAGAAAAAGATGAGAAAAACCTCTATGTATCCAGCAGAGTGATTAAGGTTATAACTATGCTCTCGAATACCCAGTCAAAAAAGAATTTCCATAGAACCTTTATACAGTTCTGATGGAATTATCCTTGCACAAGTAACAAGGATTGAAACTCTAACAGAAAAACGTTCTTCTGTAGAGATAACTAAATAATGGCCAGACATGTAGTGGCACTTGTTTGGATCAGTAAAAACATGTCTCTCTGAGATATGATATTTGACCTGTGAAGAAGTTTCCTGAAAATAATTGTACAGGAGACTTAAAAGGTCGTAGAACCATAATCCCATGGTTCATTAAGTATATTGCATGAAATTATGGCAAAAACTCAGTTATTCCAAAAACTCACTAAGAAGGCAAGAAATTCCAGTTTATTTCAAGTGGACGAATGTATAACAATCGCACACCCTGCTGGATCGATTTCTGTGAACTGCATTATTGACGTTGTTCAGCATATATGGCAAGCGGTTCGACGCATAATCCCAAGAAACTAGGTTTCTCATGAGAACCTAGGTTCTCAAAATGAGAACCTAGGTTCTCGCTTGAAGATTGCACATGGCGTCAAGAACCCAAGTTTTCAAATGAGAACCTAGGTTTTCATGAGAACCTAGGTTCTTATTTGAAAACCAAGGTTCTCATGAGAACCTAGGTTCTCATTTGAAAACCTAGGTTTTCATGAGAACCTAGGTTCTCAGAATGAGAACCTAGGTTCTCATGAGAAACCTAGTTTCTTGGGACTATGCGTCTAACTGCTTGCCATATCCGTGGTTTTCATTTGGGAACCATAGGTTTTCAGAGAACCTAGGTTTTCAGAGAACCTAGGTTTTCAGAGAACCTAGGTTCTCATTATGAGAACCTAGGTTCTCATAGAACCTAGGTTCTCTGAAAACCTAGGTTCTCATGAGAACCTAGGTTCTTTGAAAACCTAGGTTCTCTGAGAACCTAGGTTCTCTGAAAACCTAGGTTCTCTGAAAACCTAGGTTCTCTGAGAACCTAGGTTCTTAGAGAACCTAGGTTTTCAGATCCCTAGGTTTTCAGAATTACGCGTCGGACGGCGTAAACTTGCTCGTTTGGAATACGGGACACATTATTTAGGGCGCAGGATCAATGGGGTTCACATATGATTACACACGGGCTGGACAGAATGAAAACACGCCGTTAAGAACTTTATTTTTGCAGATATCTCAAGTTATTGAAATATGTTTGCAAAGTCTTTAGCGCATAAGTTTTTCTTGCAATGTTGCCGATATCTTACGATTGAATAATACATTATTACACATAATCAATAGAGATAAAACTTTATACCATACTGATTGCTTCCTACATGTAGGTCACATACATACTTAAAATAGAAAACTGTACCGTACAGTCGTTTGAGGCCCGAACAAGGGAACTGAATATTTGAAACTCATTCAATGCTGTAACAATGTATTATGTAACGATTGATCTGAATTTTTAGTCTCAAAATAATATTTACAATTAAAGATGTATTTCATAAACAGTTCAATTTTTTATTAACGCGTTCAGACCAATGTCGACCGATTACTTTACTAATTTCATTCCTCAAGAACACCCATGCACGGAAACATGAACAAGAAGCGGTCACCAACGGCTAATGCCTGTTGTCACAAATATTCAACAGATAAGTTTCGTAGAATATTACTGAGCATTGTCTGAACATTGTTCAGGAAATGCTCTTGGGGAGAAACATTCACGGTTTCACGCCTATTTCTATTCATTTTACACATATGCCGCCAGCGTGTACCAAGCAATGGGAGACAACTGGAGGTTAATTATGGCAAGCGGTTCGACGCATAATCCCAAGAAACTAGGTTTCTCATGAGAACCTAGGTTCTCATGAGAACCTAGGTTTATGAAATCCCAAGAAACCAGGTTTCTCACGAGAACCTAGGTTCTCATGAGAACCTAGGTTCTCATGAGAACCAAGGTTTATGAAATCCCAAGAAACCAGGTTTCTCATGAGAACCTAGGTTCTCATTTGAAAACCTTGGTTTACGCTTGAGAACCTAGGTTCTCATGAGAAACTAGGTTTTTCATGAGAACCTAGGTTCTCATTGACACATAGAACTTAGGTTCTCATTCTGAGAACTTAAGTTCTCGTTTGGTATCCTAGGTTTTCACAAGAACCTAGGTTCTCATTTGAAAACCTAGGTTCTCATGAGAACCAAGGTTCTCATTTGAAAACCTAGGTTCTCATGAGAACCTAGGTTCTCATTCTGAGAACCTAGGTTCTCATTGTGAGAACCTAGGTTCTCATGAGAAACCTAGTTTCTTGGGATTATGCGTCGAACCGCTTGCCATAAGCATACCTGTTGTTTAGCATACCGGTATATACTGCGATCTACGATCGCATAACGCTCATAACTAGCGTTAGATGATAAACAACGTTTTTCGATATACTATGCATCAATTTGTGTACGCCATTGCAAAATCACTGCCGCGCATGCGCAATTACATTTATTTGAACCCAACGGAAAAATAATTCGACAGAAAAAACTGCAAGACAAAACGTCCAACAGGGCGTTGAGACGACCTGGTATGAGTAAGACGAAAGAGAAAATTCGTTGCTCTTGCAAAGAACGAATAAGTTCCTGATTTCCAGGTACAAGGAGTGATAATATGATCACCTCCGTGTCTGTAAGAAAACCACGACCGATGTGTGATAGTTGAAAACATCATAAAAGAATCGTGACGGGAATTGTGAAAATGTGTTGTAAATGAAAAACAGCTAAAAAGAATTTTCGCTTTTCAAGATGTAGATGTGCAGGTGATATTCATTAGGATACCACATAATTGAGAAAATCAAGATACGTTGTTCTATGTGATCGTCCCTAACCTTCTCTGCTCACATCTGTATAAGATATGAAGAAGGTTGTGGTAGAATAAACTATATTCTTGCCAAGATAATCTTCTAGTCTAGACACCACTGAATAGTGGTAAATAATGACAAAAAGATGGAAATCTGTGTCATTGAATAATCCCGAGATTAATACAATTAACTTAAAAATAAAGCTGAAACGTACGTAAGAAAATACGTCTCAGCAGAAAGACCGGTGACCGGACCGTTAAAAACCGACCGGTGGCCGGAACCATTAGTCAAGGATTGGTAGGGAAAGAAATCACGACAAGCCGAACTTTCCCAATCCCAACACACTTGAAAATTTGTAGAATAGGAAAGTGCTTAACACTTATAAGTTTATGAGCTATCTAGAGTATATAGCCTCTTCTTGAACCAATAAAGGGCGCCTTTAAAATCCTGGAGAATACAGGTCGTGAAGTCATCGATTTGCGAAGTACGGAAATATGATTGACAGTGGTCTCTCCGGAATCGGAGTTGTGATGGCAGAAAAAGGTGAAAACCCTAGGAGTTACCTTAAGGGGATCCACCCTTGCCGGTAAAATGCTTGGAAGTCTTCAATTCTGACTTGATTAATCCATTTACTTCAAGACTCCTAACCGGGACGAATTCCGAAAGGAATACGACCAGTTATAGGAAGACGGCCTGTTATGGTCAGAAGTGCAATAGAAGAACTTTAAGATGTGGTCCCTCCAGATCCTAGCTAAGATCTGAGTTCAATAGCACCCAAGCCATCTACAAGACTGTAGCCGCCATGCGGTCAATCTGATAGGCAATCCTATGTATCAGAACTCTTTTTGATTCCAGTAGCTTAAAATTATGCACTGTCGTAGGAGCAATAGAAAAGCAGAAGTCGATACGAAATGTCGTCTTGCTAATCCTGCTAGCGTCACTTATGTGTCCCAAATGTTCCGTGACACTGACTGCACAGTATGTAGCCGACAGGTAAAGGCGGTTAAAACAATTCATCCTTTGGGTCTCGAACATATTTTAATAGAGGTCAAATAGTAATGTTCGATCTAAATGCTAGACTCCGAGCCCGCTTCAGCCGATCTATCAGCAAGACCAGTAGTCTGCATGAAGCCGGTTGAGATCTTCTAGTCTTAGTAGGTCATACCCAGCACCAGAATGGATAGCTGGTCAGGATAATCAACCATGGACCAAGTCAGCGGAGATGATTTGGTAACCAACGGCCGCCAGTAGAACATCAGTATTGAAAAACACAAAATGTCATGTAGATTGTTGAATGCATAAAATATAGTATTCAATACAATCATAGCCAGGGTATACAACTAGGTAATGTAGACGATACCCTCGATATTATAAAATTGACCGATGAAAACACAGTGGAATACCGGTGATTGGTAACTGGTGAACGAACCGGACCGGTCAATGACCGGTAACTGTAGCCAGGTGAACGGACCAGTCATAAATGACCGGTGACGTTACCAGTTACCAGACCGAAAAATGGTGGAATCCATATGGTCTGATATCAATGTCAAGCACTGCTCGGAAAAGAAGATCGTCACTAAAGCAGACGACAAAGATTCATTCGATGACGAAGAAGAGGAGGAAGAATAGTCCGATGATGATACAAAAGAAGATGAGAAAAAATAATCCGCTGATGATGAACGACTACTTTATCTGACCGGTGACCAGTGATCGGTGATATGACCGATGAATGGTGACCGATGTCCGGTGATCGGACCGGACCGGTATAATATAACTGCGTCAGAATGGAAATATCTGGTGCAGAAGTATGACCATCCACGAAGTCATCTGATAATGTTAACCGGAAAACAACGCTAGATTATCAGTGTTAATAGGCATAAAGTGTCATTGTAGTCGTAGTGGAGACATGAAAACCTAATCCCGAAGCCTGAAAGTTTAACGAACTAGTGTTCGTATACAAATACGGCTCGGTGACTGCAACATGTGTGGATGCCATAAGAAAAACCATCACACGTGGAATGGAGACATGATATTCCTAAAGGAATAAAATGGAGAACGTCGATATGACCAGTAGGTTCATTAACGCCTACGTGAGAAGTGGCGACATCCCATATAACTGCGATGTCGAAATATTGGTCGGCTACGCTGGAAATATTGTCTCCTACAATATTGTCTCCGTGAGCGTTGATGTGATCGCTTACGAGCGTATCAACGCCGAGAACTGCTCAATGAAGGAGAGATATGTTCGATAACTATTCTGTTGTGCTCAATTAAGTCCGATGTTGTCTACGTGAAGGTTGACGACGTCCTTGTTTCCTGCGATGTCGAGATCTGGATCGGCTGCGCTGTCGAGATGTTGATCGGCTGCGATGAGACCGAGATCTTCTAGAATACCGTCTCTGTGAGTGACGGTGTGATCGCTTACGAGAGCCCCGACGATGAGAACTGCTCGACGAAGAAGAGCGTGTCCGATGTCTACTCCTTGATGAAGACGATGCATTCGACGACGAATAGGAGGAAGAAGAAAAATTCAATGATGAAGACCGAGTTCTTCTTCTTAACCGGTGACTGGTGTTATCGGTGGTAGGTTTAACTGATGACTGTTGACCGGTGACCGGACCGGTGATGAATGACCGGACCGGACTGGTGATCAATGACCGAACCGGACTGGTGACATGACCGGACCGGTGACATGACCGGTGACCGGACCGGACCGGAGATCAATTACCGGACCGGACCCGTGACATGACCGGACCGGTGACATGACCGGTGACCGGACCGGTGATCAATGACCGGACCGGACCGTTGACCGTACCGGACCGGTGACCGGCCGGTCATATCATGACCGGACCGGTGACCGGCCGGTCATATCATGACCGGACCGGACCGGTGACCGGACCGGCCGGTCAGACGTCGATCAATGCAGAGCCAAAGGTCCGTGATCAACGTCCCCGGTGACGTACCGGTCATATCATGACCAGTGTTGTCACCGGATAATGACCGTATGGCGGATGCCAAATGGTCCGGCATTGGTCGATGTCCTTGACCAATGCCATCGGGCAAAGACCGGCTGACGGGTGTCGCCATATGGTCTGATGTTGACTGACTGTCTAAGAGACTTGGCATAGTACGGTCACCATCGTGTCCGATACCCGGTGACTGATGCTGCAACTTGTTATCCATGGTCTGCGAAGTCTTCGGGTATTTATCCACTCTTGTTTCTGCGACCATCATGTAGTCGAATATATGATAAACAAGAGCAAAACATATTCAACCATAAACTGGTCACAGACCAGATTATCATACGGCACATAAAATCATTATTTGACCATAATGAAAATTATAATAATACTGCCGTAGATCATAAATCAAACAAAAGTTTAATTCAAAACAGAAGAAAAATAAAATGACGATCAATTAGATTGTCATTCAGAGCGTTAAAATCATTGTTGCACACAATGGCAAATGATAAACAATCTGTCAATAGAAGAACACGCTTTGCACGATCTCGTTACACATTAGAAGAACATGCTTTGCATGTTCTAGCAATGTATTAGAAGAGCACGGTTTTGCACGTGGTCGTTCGCGCCTGAAAACACCCAGCATGGTAAAAATAAACCATTGTTCGATAAAAACAAGAATGGCTTACCTTTACAAATGAAACAAAATCCATTAAATCCACATACATTAATCGGAATGAGAAATAAAAAGATAAATAACACAATTTATCAATTCAAAACCCCAATCAACCAAGTGAAATAAATCGAAAAACAATTTTCAATTCAGAGCCGTAAAAGACACGTATACACCTGGTCGATCCGGATAGAATATTGAGGGTTGGTTACCGATTTATGGCTGTGTTGCATTGTACTATGTTTAACCTGGCCTGTATTACGGTATTGAGGTGGCGGATTCCCGGTTAAAATTCCGGATGAGTTAATTCCCCTTGGAAAGGAGAAGCGTGAGATAGCAGTTCAGTATTTATGACATTAAAACGTAATACCTTATACAGAACCCCTTACTTTTTAATCAGCTAATAATATACAAGAGTATCTACTGGGGCGGGAAAATGTCGCCAGTATTATTAGTGACAGTTGTAAAGGCCAAGAAAGGTAAACAGCGGGGTTAAACAGCTACGCCGAAAAAAAGTACCTGCGACAAGGCTTCTCTCTACGTCTTTGCCATTGGGTTCCACTATGAAAACTTAGAAAGAAAATCACACCATATGACAAAATACATACAATTAATATAAGAATGCATGTATACAATTATAGAGAATTCCGTAAAATTACAGTCATCAAATTACTATTTAAATAATTTCGTAAAACTATACAACCTGTATTTATGAAGCCCAAGTAATTGCATGATTTAAACAACTTAGATGGAACACGATTTTGAAGATAGCTTACAGAATCCCATTGAAACATTTAAAGCCGTTATATTGTTTGACACAACCCTACCTCTAATATCGGGCTTGATTGATTTCGCGGCAACAGCTATACCAGCCACCATGCCGCCGCCACTTGTCGGAACAAGAATGGCGTCGAGTTGTGGAATTTGCTCTAAGAATTCCACAGCGATGGTTCCCTAATTTAACAATTAAGTCAAGGCTGCATGCTACACAATATCACAGGAGGTTAGCGCGTGGCTATGATATTAATAAGTAAAAAAAATGTGCACGATATGATAACAAAAAACATATACAATGTACAATCACATTCTTTTAAAAGAATCAGCAAAATAATGTTTTAATTAGGTCGTATGTTGCGCTTGAATGCTTCTTGAAATTTCGAATGAACGTTATAAGGATTTTTTGAATACTCATTTCGATAATTGAAACATGATTGAGATCAGAATATTAGATTGGGCACTGGTGGGTAACCACAATACGAACCTGTCCAGCAATAACGTCGAGATCATCATACGGCGGAACGAAGTGGTATCCTTTATCATTTGCAACTCTGTCGCAGGTCTCTTGTCTGAATGTTTATAAAACTGATGTTTAAAGGAACGTTTTCACAATTTTCGTAGTTAAAATCAACTAGTAAAACTATTTGGAATAGTTAAACAAATTAAAATTACTAAGAACAAAATGCCGGTTCTAAGGTTGTACCCATGACTTTTAGAAGCAAAAGCTCATGCTCTACCATAAGACCACACAAGCTATCAAATGAGTCGCGTTCTGAGAAAACTGGGCATAATGCATGTGCGTAGTGTCATCCCAGATTAGCATGTGCAGTCCGCACAGGCTAATCAGGGACGACACTTTCCGCCTAAACATGATTTTCGGCAAGAAGGGACTTACTTGAAACTTAAAATACCATAAAAGCGGAAAGTGTCGTCCCTGATTAGCCTGTGCGGACTGCACATGCTAATCTGGGACGACACTTTACGCACATGCATTAAGTCCAATTTTCTCAGAACAAGACACAAATTAAGGTTATGTAAAAAGCTGTATCTGTAGTACACGTTTTTGCTTAAGTATCGATTTAAAAAGTTTAAAAAGCTTTTTTTCTTATTTCGATTGATGATTTTCAATTAACGAATATATATGCTTAACATTTTTAGTCAGGAGTGTTATTGCGCTTGTTTAAATATAATGCGCGAACTCCTTTTTCAATCTAGGTCAAATTAAAAAGAATTGACATTTCTGAAAACAGTGAGCCAGTCCATTTAAAGAGCACCGGGGTGTAAATTTTTAATTGAATGTCTTAGATATTTTGTCAATGAAAAAACAATAACTTAATATCGTGTAATTCTGATAAAACAATACAATTGCTTTAACTAAGAAGTCAACCGACCTTGAAATCGGCGTCGGTTCACATATGACAACATCTGCGCCATAACCGCGTATCGCGTCTAACTTTACTGTAGGGCTGGTGTTCGGGGCTACCACCGCACATTTCAACCCACGTATTTGTGCGGCCCATGCCAGGGCTTGCCCATGGTTGCCGCTGCTGTGTGTTACCTGCAGAATTTAAATAAAGAATAATTTTATGATAATATAGCAGCCAATGTCAAATTGTGACTTTTATGTACACACTAATAAATTATCAGGAACACGAGTGCGTTTGATAATGAATATTAGTATAACAGCACGGTAGTAACGAAGAGAAGCTTAAACAAATTAAAACACAGTGACCACTTAATTATCACACTAAGGTGTATGGTAACAAAGCTGAAATTACGTTCATAAATGAAAGATAAATGTTCGATCTAAATAACTTTTTACCTACCACCCCTGGTATAGACCTATTTGATTCGAGCAACGCTGTCACCTGTAAAGCAATAAACAACGATTGACTTTTAGATAATCTACAATCCATTTATTGACATATCCGAGCAATTATGAACAAATCCTGTAAAATGCAGAATGCTTAAATGCATCCAAACTGCTAACGATTAGGTGGCATCTTTCCGAGATAACTTTCAACACTCATCAGTGTAGAAACGTGATATCTTCTTGGTTCAAATTGCTTCCTGTTATAATGTCGCTGCCATTTCGTTTTGTTTTTCTTCAAAATGTCTTACAGTACATTTAAACAACTTAAGTATTTTCTAGAAATTGCTATCTTCTATAGCCCTTGATTACTTATAGCATGGTCAGAATATTTCATGTGTAAAATTACAAGTTCTTTTTTAACGCCTTGTTGTTTATCATCATTATTCTGGTCATCACAGCAAGAACGTACTCGTTGTTGTGACTCCTTAGTGTGATCAATGTTAATCTTAAATACAAGGCCCAAAGTCGCTCACCTGAGTTACAAATGAACTGACCAGTTCTGTGCAGCCCAAGATATCATACGAACAAATGTTCTCACCAAGTGTTATGAAGATTAAACTATAAATGTGACTTTTAGAGTGTTAATTGTTTTGCCATAGCCATATCAGGAACAATGCCGCGGCCACTGGCGGCCATTCTTTTCAACAGAACATAACTATTTGCTTACTCATTCAAGCTATAATCAGATCAAAAGTTCTGACCATAAAGACTGAACTATAAACGTGACTTTAAGAGTGTTAACAAGGTTTTACTATTGCAATATCAGGAAAAATGCCCCACCCTAGTTTCCATGTTTTTAACAAACCATAACCATTTCAAACTCGTTCAAAATATCATTAGAACAAAGGACTTAGCAAGTTTCATAAAAATTGAACTATAAATGTGAGTTTTAGTGTGTTTACAAGGTTTTACAATAGCCATATCAGGAAAAATGCCCCACCCTAGTTTCCATGTTTTTAACAAACCAAAACCATTTTCGAACTCGTTCAAGATATCATTAGAACAAAGGTCTTACCAAGTTTCATAAAGATTGAACTATAAATGTGAGTTTTAGAGTGTTAACAAGGTTTTACAATATCCATTTCAGGAAAAATGCCCCGATCCCTGTCGGCCATGTTTTTCAACCCACCCGAACCATTTTCCAAATAATTCAAGATATTATTGGGAAAAATCTTCTGACCAAGTTTCATGAAGATCGGACAATAAATGTAACCTCTAGATTGATAACGAAGTTTTGCTATAGCCATATAAGGAAAAATGTCCCACCCCTAGTTGGCATGTTTTTAAAAAACCGGAACCATTTTTGAACTTATTCAACATATCATTAGAACAAAGTTCTGACCAAGTTTCGTGAAAGTTGGACTATTAATGTCAATTTTAGAGTGTTTACAAGGTTTTACCATAGCATTTAAGGAAAAATGCCCCGCTTCCTGTCGGCCATGGTTTTCAACCATCCGAAACCATTTTCGAACAAATTCAAGATATAATTATAACAAATCGTCTGACCAAGTTTAATGAAGATCGGAAATAAATGTTGCCTCGAGAGTATAGACAAGGTTTAACTATAGCCGTATAAGGACAAATGCGCTGTCCTTGGCGGCCATGTTTTTCAACCAGCCTGTATCATTTTCGATTTCATCCAATATACCTTTAAGACAACTATTTTGACCAAGTTTTTTGAAGATCGGCTAGAGTTTTAAAAGGTTTTACTAAAGCCATATAAGGAAAAATGCCCACCCCATTTCGGCCATTCAACCAACCAGAACCATATTCGAACTCGTCCACGATATAATTTGAACAAATCATCTGATCAAAGTCATGAAGATCGGAACCAAATGTGGTCTCTAGAGTGTTAACAAGGGTTTACTTTAGCACGCTCGGTATGCGGATACTTTGATAACAGATGGCACTTCGATACCAGATAACAACATCAAAGTACTGACAATACTGGTGTGACGATGCTTTTGAAGAGGATTGATATAAAAGCATCTATTTAAGTTTATCTAAATCACCACAATTGTGTATGTGGGTACGAAAATTTTGGGTAGGAAAAAATGGATACGACAATTTTGGGTACAAAAATTATGCAAGAAAAATTGGGTACGAAAAAAGATTTGGTTTCGAAAAAAAAAATAGGAAAAAAAATCGGTATGAAACAAAATGGGTACGAAACAAATTGGGTACGAAAAAAGTAGGGTACGAAAAAAAATGGGGGTACGGGGTAGTAGTACCATTGGGGAACTTGATCTATTCAGCGAAACTAGGAGGCGGGTTACATTCTCGATCAAATATGACAAGAAATATCTTTAAAAAGATATTCGACGTGTATTTTCTGTACAACTTATCTTAAAAAAACGTTCTGTTACAGTAAAACGTTTGTGGGTTATAACATTACGTTTCAGCATATAAATTCAAAACTTGACATGCTCTTTAATTACACCATGCTCCTTAATTTCACATGTATATCATACCAAACTTTATATTTCGTTGTTTCCTTTCCTAAGTTAATGATGCTGTGTGTGCGAACGTGATTTCACATGCCCATGTGCATGAACATATAATTTTTCTCTTTTGATTATTGTTTTTTCTCTCTTATTCAAGAAGCTTAGGCATGTTCGTTCGTTAAGTACGGCAATAATTTGATGATAATTCCCGAAAGTAGGTATGAGCACATAGTCGTAAGAGCACTTGAATACGTGAGTTTGCCCATGAACACATGGTAAGGTTAGCTAAATCTCCGCGATATAACCTAAAATGTGTTAAAAACAGCAAACAATGTCCAACAAACGAATGATTTATCAAACATAATATGTGCACTGATGTGGCACTGTAATTTCTGTTTGAAAAGTTTATTAAATATGCAAAATGAGAAAGCACGCATAAGAGCGAGTTTCACAGATATCATACAGCTATTATGCTGTTTATATACCATAGTCGCTACAACGTTTACAAATGGCAGGTTGGAAAAAATTCGTTTTCTTTACACTCATGATCGCGTTGAAAGTTAATTATACATGTTTTAATTCGCAATTTATTTACTAAATCAAGACAAATGTAAAATACAATACAGAAAATGCATAATTGTTTCATTGATCTATAAACATATAATGGATTGAATATAACTGATTAAAAATTAACGTTTTCAAACTATTATTAAATATTTTTCCCAGAATATGCTGTCCTATCTATAGCTGAGCTTCCTATACCTTATAATAATAATCAGCAAGGTATGCCGATTAGAAAAACCGAACTATCTCAATCGGACTGGCTCGGTCTTTTACATAGGTCGCCATTGTGAAGAATGTTTTTATTGTATGATAACTTAGACGAGCTGCTTCGCAGCATCGTCAAAAAGCCACGCGCGAGAGGTAAGTTCATCAAAAAAATTAAGTTATATCATACAGATAAGTTTTTCAGACAAGGCGCATGTCTTTATATTGAGCTCTACTTATAGGAAGCACTTCCCTTTACACTTCCTTTTCCCTTTAATTATCATATTCCGAAAGGATAAGAACATGTTTCGGTAATTCGTTTTTAATTTACGTCAGTACATACATTTTTAGCTCACCTGAGCACAACGTGCTATTGTGATCGCCTTTTGTCCGTCGTTCGTCGTGCGTCGCGCGTTGTGCGTCCTTTGTTAACATTTGCCTTGTGAAAACTTCAGAGGCAACATTTATTGTCCGATCTTCATGAAACTTGGTCAGAACATTTGTCATAATGATACCTCGACCGAGTTCGAGACAGGGTCATGCTGGGTCAAAAACTAAGTCACTAGGTCAAAAAAAGAAAAACCCGGTGAACACTGTAGAAGTCACATTTGATGCCCAATCTTCGTGAACTTTGTCAAAATGTTTGTCTTAATGATATGTTGGTTGAGTTCAAAAACGGTTTCGGTCCATTTAAAAAACATGGCCGCCAGGGGGCGGGGCAGTTTTCCGTATATGGCTATAAAGAAACCTTATGAACACTCTATAAGTCACAATTATTGCCCAATCATCATGAAACATGGTCAAAACATTGGTTTAATTGATATCTCGGACGAGTTCGAAAATGATCCAAATCGGTGAAAAAACCTGGCCGCCAGGGGGCGGGGCAGTTTTCTCTATATGTATATAGTGAAAACATGTGAGCACTCTAGAAGTCACAGTTTTGGTCAAATCTTCATGCAATTTAGTCAGAACATTTGTTTCCTGGATACGTCGGTGGAGTTCGAAAATGGTTTGGATTGGTAAAAAAAACATGGCCGCCAGGGGGGGGGGTCTTTTTCCGTATGTTTAAATAGTAAAAAAAAAGCTTGTGAACACTCTAGAAGTCACATTTTTTGCCTAATCATCATGAAATTTTGTCTTTACATCGATTTTATAGATATCTCGGACGAGTTCGAAAATGGTCATGATCGGTGAAAAAACATGGCCGCCAGGGGGCGGGGCAGTTTTCTCTATATGTTTATAGTGTAAACATGTGAACAGTCTCGAAGACACATTTGGTCCGAACATTTGATTCCTGGTTGAGTTCGAAAATGGTTAAAATCGGTAAAAAAAACATAGCCGCCGGGGGGGGGGGGGGTCTTTTTCCTTATATTTATATAGAAAGGAAGCTTGTGAACACTCTAGAAGTCACATTGTTTGCCTAATCATCATGAAATTTGATCAAAACATAGGTTAAGTAGATATCTAAGACGAGTTTGAGAATGGTCGTGATCAGTGGAAAAACATGGCCGCCAGGGGATGGGGCAGTTTTCTCTATATGTATGTAAGACGCATTTTCCTTATATATATATTTTTTTAATCTGGGTATTCAAAACATGGCCGTCAGGGTGGGTGGGGTTATTTTCTATGTAGGCCTATTGTGAATACTTTGGAACACCTTATTTTCTAAGTCAGTCTTCTCATACCAATAATTTGAAATATTTGCTGAAGAGTTTTAATCTTTGTTACTTTCCATCATAGTCTCTCGGCTGAGCGACCCAGGGCCCTTTGGGGCCTCTTGCTATTTATTGCTTGCTTACTATAGCAGTATTCCACAGGGAATTCTGCATTTCTTATTCACTAAATAGAGTGTGTTATATCTGGTAAAAAGTGTCGAATTATCTGGAATCGAAGTGTCATTATCTTTGAGATGATCGGTAAAAGAAGTGTCCATGAAATTTTGGCAACCGACTCTTAACACATTTGAATTTCCTAAAATACGTTATTAAACTAAAATTTAACATTTTGTAACATTAATGGACATATTGATCTTTTATTTCGATTAGTTGGCATGTTCTTGATTTATTTCCAAGTATTTTTCTTTTGTTGAAATACGTACTAATCATCGAATTCATAGGGATTATCGATGAAATGTTATCTCTTTTTTATAATCTACTCTTTTTTTCACGACTTTCTTGCCCCGGATAACGAAGTACTATACCATTAATCGACCAAACCATGGTACGTGTCTGAAAACCAAACAGAACATAAATGCAAAAAAGCTGAAGAACTCAACTTTCGCGCGTGGCTTTTGTTGTTATCTGGTATCGAAGTGCCATCTGTTATCAAAGTATCCACATACCCGGCGTGTATGTAAGAAAAAAGCCCCTCCCCTTTGCAGTCATGTTTTTCAACCAACCGGAACCATTTTCGAACTCATCAAAAATATATATTTGGGACAAATCTTCTGATCAAGTTTCATGAAAATTGGACAGCAAAGGTGGGCTCTATAGTGTTAGCAATGTTTTAATATAGCCTGGCGGCCATGTTTTTCAACCACTCGTAACCATTTTCAAAGTCATTAAAGGTACATCGTCGGATACCCACGACTAATTCATTCCGTTACTCTCCAGCATTAGGATAAATGGAGAGTCACGGAATGGGTCGAACGTGGGTATCGGACGATGTCCAAGATATAATTGGGACAAATGTTCTTGAAGATCGGACAATAATGTGGCCTCTAAAGTATTAACAAGGCAATTGTTGACGCCGAACGACGCATGGCGGACAAAAGGCGATCACAAAAGCTCGCAATGAGCACATGGTGCACCTCAGTGAGCTTAAAAGCATTATTTTGACTCGCTAAGCTTGAACATATAATACATGACGTAGCTATATTAATTAATTAACTTTCTCAGAAACATTGGAATGTGATCTATTCTAAATGTCTTAACACCTACGAACAAGGGAAAGTATCGAGAATTTTATTATATATATATATATATATATATATATATATATATATATATATATATTATATGGGCTAAGTGTAAAATGTTATTAAAGTTGCCAAATGATTCGTATAAAACAATGTGTTCAAATCATTTACCGGCGACCTACAATTTGACGGATGCATTGACGGATAATTACCGGTATGTAAATAAGCAACTATTATCGTGTGCATGAATATAGATGACGTCAATTTCAAGCAAGCACTTAAATAAAGTCGATTGGTGTATAGCGGATTTTAGTGAGTAACGGATAGGTTAAACGTTTTTTTGCAAAATACTTTTATTTATGTTAAGATTTACAGTTTTCTATAAATTGAATACAAAAAGCCTATCATTGTTAAGTCGATTCATGTTTTTGTTGACGTGTGTCAATGTTTACAACTGTTTCTTTTTTCGAAAGCAAAACAAGGTCACGTTATGTACGCACCGTTTTTGTGACAACAGGAAAAGTTCAAACGAATGGTTTCTTGAATTTTGCAATTTTGTTTGGTAAACATAATGTTCATTGATGTAATATTTTACTATTATGTGTCCTTTACAAAAGTAAGAATGCTGAGAAACCAAATTGATGCGTACCATATAAAATAAGCATGAAAGCTGCAACTCGGGATTTAGTGAATAACGGACATGTGGTGACCCATATTCAGGAATGTAGGGATTGTCTCAAAATAAATATAAACTCAATTGAAGTTGTCCAATACACATGTGGTTAGCGTGTGGCTATGATATTAATTACTGAAAACATCATTTTTAATGAAAAATAATCAGATTTTAACGAAAAATCAAGTTCTCTGAAAACATATTTTTCAATATCATATACAACAAGACGTATTAAACACAAAATGACCCGAATATAGGGTGCATAGGTTTGGACAGCCATTACCTCATCGATTGTGCAGCGATTTCCAAGAACTTGGTCTTATTAAACGCAGAAATGAATTTCCTTTCTGGAAATGTACATATATTGTTAATTATTTAAAAAAAAATGCTGTGTCAAATTTCAAGAAATAACACGATACACATGTAATCCGATAAAGACCTAAGCGACCCGGTAATGGCTGAATCAGTGTACCATGAAATTCGCGCTGTAAACAAATTAAAAAATTTCTGAAATTTAAAACCGCTGGCATGTTTCAATAGGAAAGACATGTGCCTATCTATGTTTAATGGTTTAAGGTAGTGCACCTCTAATGATTTCCCGCGATTTCTTCGAAGGTTGAAGAGCCTACTATTAGGTGCCGTAGCCTAGTGGTTAAGGCGATAGACTAGAAATCTTTTGGGATATTCCCGCGCAGGTTCGAATCCTGCCGACGACGTATACTTTTTTGCGACGCGTTTTATTTATTTTCTAACGTAATTTGATTTAATATGGCATATAAGCTATATTTATTGTTAAATATGTTGCAATTTTTATGCACATTTTTCAATTATTAAAATTAAAACAACGTTATGGCGAAATTGGGTGATTTACTGTTGAAAATACGAACCATGCATGTTGCATTTTTATTTTTATTCAAAAAGTAAACGGTAAATCTGTCTAGTTCTTGGTATTTTTGCTGTATATAGTGTTTCTATAAAAACTAAGTTTAAAATATGACTAAAATGATACTATTTTGAATTTTATGACACTTTGTTTTTAACCGACCCAATTTTTACTTGGCTGAAATCACTTACATTTCATGGTGCTCTTCCATAGATAAAAATTTGTAAAAAATAAATGTCTGTAAAAGAATACTTATTTCATCTTGTTTAAACTTCAAACACCTTTACAGCATCTGTACACACCAACTGCATGCCCATATTTGGAAATTTGAATGAATTATGGAACTTTTATATACCCCAGGGGTGAAAATAAACTGGACAAAAGCCGAGCGTGGGGGTGGTTTTGAAAAAATCGGTATATGTTTTTAAAAAGCATGGAAAGCCTACCTACAAATTTGCATGTAGTTCAGTGAAATGATGCTGAAAAGGAAAATAATTAATTAGATTATATTTGGATATGTGCCCATTAGAGGTGCACTACCTTAATTACTAAATGCATGGCGTTTACGTTGAAATGAGACTCGAAGTCCTTAGCTATCCGTTATACACCAATCGAAGTTGTATTACGGCTGTATGAGAAATAAAACGGAAGATACATTCTAAAAGAAAGTAACGAGAACCAATAATAAAATAATTTACAACGTTGTGGGATAAAAGATACAACAAATGAAGACCAACTGTTTTCGTTTAAACTTGTGATTTAATGAAGCCTGATGTATTTGTGGTACGATATGTCTACCATACTTTTCTGATACCGATATTCGAATAAGCAGTAGACTCTACGCCGTTATAGTAAACAAAGTGACAACACCGTAGAAACACAAGTGATGGATGTTTACTCACTGCATTTAACGCCCCTCTAGCTTTAAACGACCCCGTCTTCTGCAGATTTTCCGCTTTGAAATAAAATCGTCTTCCATATCGTTGATCGAATGTGCTTGATGTGAACACAGGTGTTGCATGCACAAACTGCCGAATCCTGCTCTTTGCCTTCAAAACATCGTTTATACCAATATGTAGTTTACCTGACATATTTAATTCCCTACTACACAGTGCTATATCCTACTGACTGCTGGTTGGTGTGTACGGTCGCATTAATACTAAGTTTAAGATAACACGTATGGCGCACACGGTTTAATTAAAGGGACTCGATAATATATTGGAAAATTGACATGTATAAACAGACTTTTATTGTTAACAATGCTAGAAGAATACAAATGCCAAAGGTAAATCAAAGCACTGAAGTTGTTCGCGGTTGTCGTCCTTGATTAGCTTGTGCGCATTGCACAGGCTAATCAGTGTGAACAGGCTAATCGTATTTGACGTGCATTAAGCCCCGTTTTCCCTGAAAGCAGCCAGTATGTAAAGATTTCAATGATAAACACTAGACTTGTCAATGTCGACTTACAAGCTGGTATATAAACTCACTGCTAAAGGGTATATACACTCACTGCTAGAGCAGAATCATTTGTCGTCTGCTGCAGGCAGGCAGCGGTAATCGTCCCTTGCAGAGTGAGTTTTGGTTCTTACCGTACTTAAGGCTTCTAAGCACATACTGATTTGCAAAATATGTTCTGTAAATTTACCTGGCCGCTAACGCGACCAACTAAAAATGCAAGATGTTAAATAGTGTGTTTGAGCAATTATCAATAGGATATTTATTATGGGGTATCACGGGTACTTAGGAGTAAGAAGAGTCAGAAGCAAGGACTTATTTGCGAACATAGGAAAGTATCCTCTTTGTTAAGATGGTGTCAGCTGCATATAAAAAAGGAAAGCCTGAAGGCTTTTTGACGCAGTATCTATTTTCAAAGTATGCGACTTATGTACATGAATGATGTTAAATAAAACGTTAATTTAAATGTAATTCTTATCATAATTATACAAAAATGCTAATATACACTCAAACACTTCATAATCTGCATGTTAACAATTCCACAGATTTATTGTTTATCTTATACGCTAGCACATCTTGATAAGGTTGCCTATAACTATCACACTTTCACGTTAGCACTTAAAAGTCCCTTTTCCCAAAAATGATATTCCAATTGTGTACCTTATCATGTGTAATGCAGTTTCATATTAGTGCTATGCGTGCTATTCATTGTTAAATCAAATAACATGGCCAACTGCACACACGAAGATGCCAAGCCCCCGATCAACCGTTTAGTTTCGCTACATGCAAACCCATGAAACCGTTCTCACGTACTCAAGCCCTGCCGGAACGTCTGCAAAAGGGGGATATCTATCAGTCAGTCTGACAGTGTTCACTTAAGGAAGGAAATGTTGTTTATTATAACTTTGTTATTCAGACCATTTGTATGGGTATTTTCCTAATAAACATTGGATGGGTGTTGTGTAATTTTTAAGTGAACTTTTTTGAATAAATACAGTTTATTGCAGTGAGCTTAATGTATTTTATTGCTGTCATAGTTGTAATTGTTTTATTACAAACCTATGGATATTTTATCATTTAAGCGGCAATTATTAAAAAATTCCTTAATTTTGATAGCTAAGTTGCAGTGACACAGGGTTGGTTAAATTATGACTAAGATATTCATACATACAATAATATTTGTATCATAATTGTGTGGATATAAAAACTAAAGCGATGGGAGTTTTAGCTCAGACAACAAAAATCAAACCAATGCAATAAGGGGATGAAAGATTCTTGATTCTAACGAACTAAACAATACAGAGACCCAAAGTGAGATTCTAAACAATATTTTGCTGTTAATTGTTAACCACCAAAGGAGTTTTAGTTTGCCAAACCTACATTGCAGGAGTTTTATGTATATGATAGAATAGATCCTCAAGGTTGAACGATTTCAGATTAAAAAACATAAAATAATTGGCAATTGGAAACAAGAGCATTGTCAAAGTGTGATTAAATATGACACAGAAACATTTGGCATTGACCTGAAAACCAATGGAGTCATGTAGATATTGGCAATCTTTTTCCAAGTTAAGAGGAATTAGCCAAAACTGGGTCAAAGTAGTATAATTATAAGATGGTATTTAATGCTTATATGTATTTTCGGCGATGGGGCCAGCAAGTCATTTCTTAAGTATCTCATCAATTCTGCAAAAAGCAGGATTTACTCATAATTTTTGTTTGGCATTCAACAAGTGGATATACAGGGAATACTTGTTTATATAGCAAGGATAAGACAAACTTAACCACTAGCCTTAGACATTGGGTTTTTCTAAGCAATAAGACCACAAAACCTAACTTTCTAGCGGACAAGGTAGCTCTAAGCCAAACTGAACTCATGTGCAACACTGGCGGCATATGGCATTAAGACCCATTTTTTCACAACCAAGTCTGATGGCATTAAAGTCTATTAAAGATCATATCAGAACCTATATATGCAGCATGTTCATCTGCAAATACTTCACATTAGACACCAAATTTCAAGTACATGTAAAAGGATTATCAGTTTGAATATATGGTTTGCAAACACATATGAAAGTAACTTATTAAAACCATAAAAAATAAATCATTATATACTGATAATTTTAAATATATCAATATGTTATAATTTTTAGATTACTGCTCTGATTTGGTTAAATTTGCTTGAAACCATTACAATTTCTGCACAATGGTTGGGTCACCAATAGATAATTCTTGTGAAATTTAATAAAAAATCTGACGATCAGTTCACACCAAGATGCCCTATAAAGCAAATTATGAACCTCAGACGACACTATGCCGGACAGCCAATCACCGTAATGGGTCCAGCCAATAACCATAATGGGTCCAGCAAAATCACCATAATGGGTACAGCCAATCACCATAATGGATCAAGCCAATCACCATAATGGGTTCAGCCAATCACCATAATGGGTCCAGCCAATCACCATAATGGGTCCAGCCAATCACCATAATGGGTCCAGCAAAATCACCATAATGGGTCCAGCCAATCACCATAATGGGTCCAGCCAATCACCATAATGGTCCCAGCCAATAGCCATTATGGGTCCAGCCAATCACCATAATGGGTCTAGCAAAATCATCAAAATGGGTCCAGCCAATAACCATAATGGGTCCAGCCAATCATCATAATGGGTCCAGCAAAATCACCATAATGGGTCCAGCAAAATCACCATAATGGGTCCAGCCTATCACCATAAGGGGTTCAGCCAATCACCATAATGGTTCCAGCAAATCACCATGATGGGTCCAGCAAAATCACCATTATGGAACCAGCCAATCACCATTATCTGTCCAGCAAACTACAAGAATGGGTCCAGCAAATCACCATAATGGGTCAAGCAAACCACCATAATGGGTCCAGCCAACCACCATTATGGGTCCAGTCAATCACCATAATGGGTCCAGCCTATTACCATAATGGGTCCAGCCAATCACCATAATTGGTTCAGCCAACCACCATAATGGGTTCAGCTTATCACCATAATGATTCCTCCCAATCACCAAATTGGTTCCCCTTAAGCATCTTCTGCTCAGTTGAACTTAAACCAAAAACACAGGTTTTATTTAATTTATTTCTTTTATTGCTGGTACAGCTTTGTTCACAACAGAGCGCTGACAAACTCTGATTTTTTACATGGTTGTGTATTGAAAGCCGTTTACATTATTTACACACAAAAATGGTTAATTGCCATAACATGTTTAGATTTCGATGATGTTCTTTTAGAAACAAGTTCATTTGCAAAAACGTGAGGCATACATTTTTAATGTTTGTTATAATCACTACATAAGCATTATCAAACAAGAAACCGTCGGAGACGGGTGATGCTCCCCAAAGGTTTTTTTTGGTCACAATATTGCACTATGTATTCAGATAAAAGGAAACGTCTTGAGGGGCATAATTTTGGACAAAATAATACAATGGATGGTTTAGCAACTTAAAAATTTCAAAGTGCCATAACTCTCTAAATAAATCATCTAGCCAGAACCCACAAATAACATGCGCATCTTCTCAAGGTAGCTAAGCAATAATAGAGAAATAGCCCGGACAAGAATTGCACTATATGTACAGTTTATAGAAAATTTCAAAGGGCCATAACTCTGTGAAAAATTATCCGACCATAACCGGCTGATAATATGCACATCTCCTCTTGGTAGTGAAGCTTCCCATAAAGTTTCATTGAATTCCCGTAATAAGTTGCTGAGAAATAGCTCAGACAAGAATTGCACTATATGAACAAGTGAACATTTCAAAGGGCCATAAATCTGTGAAAAATAATCCGATGAGAACCGGCTGATAATATGCACATCTACTCTTGGTAGTGAAGCTTCCCATAAAGTTTCATTGAATTCCGGTCATTAGTTGCTGAGAAAAAGCCCGGACAAGAATTGCACTATATGTACAGTTAATGGAAAATTACAAAGGGCCATAACTCTGTGAAAAATCATCCGACCAGAACCGGCTAATAATATGCACATCTCCTTTTAGTAGTGAAGCTTCCCATAAAGTTTCATTGAATTCCGGTCATTAGTTGCTGAGAAATAGCCTGGACAAGAATTGCACTATATGTACAGTTTATGGAAAATTTAAAAGGGCCATAACTCTAAAAAAAATCATCCGACCAGAACACGCTGATAATATGCACATCTCCTCTTGGTAGTGAAGCTTCCCATAAAGTTTCATTGAATTCCGGTCATTAGTTGCTGAGAAATAGCCCGGACAAAAATTGTGAACGGACGGACAGACAGACACACAGACAGACGAAGCAGCGACTAAATGCTCCATTCAAAATAAATTTTGGGGGAGCATAAAAAAGCAGAATAGTGTTCATGTGTTTAGAACTAAAATCAAGCTTTTAGGATGATACACAGTATTCAAATATAAAATACTTCAAAAATATCTTAGAATAGTAACGTTTAAAAAATCTTTATAAACATTGACTGCATATAGTCTCATACAGTCTTTGTAATTATTGTAACGCCTTAAGTATGCTTATTATGAATAACCTATGAGCACTGGAAATGCATTTAGAATACTACCTGATCTACAGTCAGTGATACAAAAACTAAAGCAAGCCAGTAACAAGATAATGTTTGCTAATATAAACTGATCGTCAATGTCTTGGGATAATATTTCCATTACAAAGCAACAAAAGGTCATTTTACTTTGTCATTTACAGAGCAGGTAAAATATGAAAGGAACAAGTTTTACCAAAATGACAAAACACTGATAAATAAAGCCACTGTACAAGTACATTTATGTACAGGCACATCAGAATCTCAACTGATAAGTAACAAAACAAGCTTTCTTTGCACTTAAATTTACAAAAAATGTTGTGAAGTTTTGCTCGAGCTATCTTTTTGGCAAAGGAATTATAAGCTAAAACATAATCACCTATCTTGGAAAATAATTTAGAATGTGACAAAAGCTCTTGACACTTATGACAGTCGTTTTTATAGTGCATGTGTTGTTTTTTAACCAATAACTCAAAAACAAAACAATGATCTTAACAGTTAATATGCCTTGAAATATTACTAGTTTAAAGCTTCCAAAATTGTTCTTATCATTTCCTGACAAAAATTTCCGCAAAACATAAATCTTTATTTCCAAATCAAATATGAATACAAACATGTAAGTAACCCCTAATTAATTAATTCATTCATATTTAAACTTGTACATGTTGTATCACACATTCAATCACTACTCATGCACAGCCAGTGTCCTATTTTTCACGGCCAGTTTATTTCACACCCACATTTCACAATATGCATTCATTGATGTGCAAACATCTCTGCACTGTTCCATCCAGACCCAACTTCCATTATTATAACACAAGGAAATACATCTGGTTTGTTGGTAACTCTATTGTGAAGATATCACACAACACAAGGACTATAACACAATACATGACATTGTGGCTTTTTAGAATTCCCTTCTTTTGACTCGTATCATTCATCAAATAAGGGCGTGGCATCTCCAGCTGGTGACTGGTCGCCCCGCCCCCTGGGTGAATATCGGTTCCCTGGGCTCTTGGGTGTTCCAGGTGCCAGCTTCTTGTGCTTGGCCCACATTTCTGCAGCCTTGGCCCAGTCTGTACCAGGACCTTGTGAAGATTTGCTGCCTGTAATGTTACAAGGTTTGTTAAGAATTATGTCATGGAAAGCTTTTTCAAATTAAGTACATATTAAGAACAAAATGAAAGTTACATGATGGTTTTATTTCTTAAGAGATAAACAAAAGCACATGGCACCATTATGCAATTGGTTCCCATGAAGCCTTTGGGCAAACAAACAAATGGTTAATCACTGCAGTGTGTGTGTGTTGGGGGGGTACTATTAATGTCTCTCGTGCATAACTGCCATGCCCTACCTGACTGTCCACTGCTCCTGGGTGTGCGTGGAGTGGCCCCGGGCCACTGGGCCTTGGGGGTTGGCTGGTATGAGGGCGTGGCCTGGCCAGCTGGTGTCATCAGGGGCGTTGCCCCTAAACCAGTCTGCAAGGGGAGAGAGACATGCGAACAGTAAATGGGAATAATAAGGGTGTAAAATTATGAAAAAATCTCTGAACTGACATCAAGGGATATTTGCATAAGGATATGTTAAATAAAAAGGCAACCTTTTTAATTGGCAATACTCGATATGGATCAATACATGTGTTCAACTTTAATGGTTTTGTTTTTAAAACCAATTTTCAATTTGGGGTCAGTGGCAATGTTCACAATTCATTTACATTTAGTACATGTATTTTACTAGAAATGAGTCACAACTTGTTTGGACACTGTCATATTCACTGAATAATCTTCAGTGGACTTAAAGACAAACAGTCATATATCAGCAAAAACTGATCACAGCAATAATTATTTACATTTAAATCATTCAAAAATTAAAGTTTGAGTGAATTCCACATAGTTGTTAAAAAGTGTTTAAGTCGGACAGTGCGACTTATACATTAAAGTCAGACATGAAATGACCCTCACGTTATAGGTCACTAATTGTACAAGAAAGTTAACAATTAGACTGATCAAAAAGAGTCCGGCAATATGGTAGATAGAGGCTACGAGATTTTAAATTTAAATAAAAATCAATTAAAAAACTTTTTTGCACTGCTTGCACTGAACTTATGAGAAGAATACAATCATTTCAAATACTTAAAATGAGATATAGAAATCATGATCATAGACTTATCTCAATAAAAGACAAAAGTATGATACCCTGTAACTGCCTGAAGCCGTTCCAGACCCGCCCACCTGTGGTGTGTGTGGTGTGTAGCCCGTTCTAGGAGTGAAAGCTGCTGGTGTGAATCCAGGTGTGACCCTGGGAGTGATCCCAGGGGTGACCCCAGCGACCTGTGCCAGGGTATTGTATATGTTGGCAGGAAGACCCTTCGTGGCCCGCTGAATGGCAGCAGCATCCACACCTGTGTTAACAGAAAAAACATTAAAAGACCTCATGCATATTGCAGAAAAATTGAGGTTTGAAGCACCACACAAGGAAAATCAAATACATATAAAATCTATTTAAAATAGAAGATTTTTATCAAGAGCAACGCATAACGGGTGCCACGCTCGGCTACCGGTGCAGTTTTTAATAAATGAAAGCTTGTTAGAATTTTTTTATTTTTGTTTAAAGGTCACAGTGACCTTGACCTTTGACCTTGTGACCCAAAAATGGGTGTGGCATGTAGAACTCATCAAGGTGCATCTACATATGAAGTTTCAAAGTTGTAGCTGGAGGCACTTTGATTTTAGAGCAAAATGTCAAGGTTTTAGCACGGCGGACGCCGTACGACGAGCTGGCTATGACAATACCTCAGGTTTTCTCCAAACAGCCGAGCAAAAAATTAAAATTCTACCTTTAAATATTCATAGTTCAATCAATAATATAAACAAACGTGAAATTTCTAAAAGCATAACAAAAATATGCTAGATTGTTGGTTTTAATGGATTTTTTTCTGATCTTATAGATCCTTCATAAATAAATTACCGGTAGGAAACACCACACATTTAGTTATAATTAAATCAATAAACAAGAGCTGTCTCCATTGGAAGACATCTGCCCCCAAAAAATGCTTTTCGGAAACCAAAACGCAAATTTCAAAACCTAAACGCGGACCCTAAGTTCAAGTTCAAGGTTAAAGGGTCAAACTTTGTGTGCGTATGGAAAGGCCTTGTCCATATACACATTCATACCAAATATGAAGGTTACATCCGAAGCGACATAGAAGCTATGAGCATTTTTCGAAACCTAAACGCAAAAGTGGGACGGACAGACAGAGAGATGGACGGACAGTGTGACTGCTATATGCCACCCTACTGGGGGCATTAAAAAGTTAAGTTTTGATATAGGACTATAACAATCAAACATGCACAACTTCGTAACTTAAGGAAAAAAATAACATTTGCTTGAGTAATTGAGCAAAACGAGAAAAAACGCAATTTTTGGACGATTCAAGAGCCGTAACTCAGGAGTGTCTGGGTCGATTTGGCTGATTATCGAACTTGACCTAGATGTTATTGCTTAACACATTTTTATGAAGTGTGGCGAAGATCCTATGACATTTGCTCGAGTTATTGAGCGGAAACGAGAAAAAATCAATTTTACGATCATTCAAGGGCCGTAACTCAGGAGTTTCTGGGTCAAATTGGCAGATTATCAAACTTGACCTAGATGTTATTGCCTTACACATTTTCATGAAGTTTGGTGAAGATCTGATGACAATTGCTTGAGTTATTGAGCGGAAACGAGAAAAAACGCAATTTTTTGATGATTCAAGGGTGTAACTCAGGAGTTTTTGGGTCAATTTGGCCGATTATCGAACTTGACCTAGATGTTATTGCCTGACACATTTTCATGAAGTGTGGCGAAGATCTTATGACATTTGCTCGAGTTATTGAGCGGAAACGAGAAAACACCCAATTTTACGATGATTCAAGGACCTAACTCAGGAGTGTCTGGGTCAATTTGGCCGATTATCGAACTTGACCTAGATGTTATTGCCTTACACATTTTCATGTAGTTTGGTGAAAATCTGATGACAATTGCTCAAGTTATTGAGCAGAAACAAGAAAAAAAACAATTTTACGATAATTCAAGGGCCATAACTCAAGAGTGTCTGGGTCAATTTGGCTGATTATCGAACTTGACCTAGATATTATTGCCTTAAACATTGTCATGAAGTTTGGTGAAGATCTGATGACAATTGCTTGACTTATTGAGTGGCAACTTATCTGGACGGACTAACTGACTGACTGACAGTGCGATTTTAATATGCCCCCAGAACCTATGTTCTGGGGTATAAAAAACTAAATACTAATTTAAGTCACTGAAACTCATACATGATAACAACAATAAACCTATAAACAACACACAAAACTGCACTTCCGTGAAAAATATATTAACCTTGAAGATTGAACGACGGTGTGTGCCCAACCATGGGAGTGCGGCCGCTTGGAGTCCCAATCAGTGGATCTCGGAAGTGTTCCTTGAACCAACGCATCAACGAGTTCACGGAATGGAAACTCTTGTGGCGATAGCGGAAACCATCAGGTGTCACAGTAACATATTCCGAACGCGGTTTGTTTCTTGGCATGTAGGAGAGCAGGAACTTACCAGGGTAGTTCTTAGCAACACTTAGATAGTATGGAATCCTGAAAAAATGTATGATGGTACAAGCATGCGGATGGGTTTAGGTATGATGGTACACTATGAGTGTGGTGGGTTGATGATAATGTTTAAAGCTTAATCCCAAACAAGAACATTTCTACTACTCTTATATAAATAAAGATTTGTAATTGTTATTCTATATGTAGCATGAAACAATGATTTTTTCAAACATTAATAATTGATGTAAAATACTTGCAGGAATAATATTTAAGGTTTAAGAAGGCATTTTCTTTTTGTTTTAATGGATTTCTTAGAACATTGTATTTGTTATGAATTTTTTGGCAACAAGGGGTTACACACTTTAAAATAATGTAATTAATTTTCTGTACAAAAATGGTACTATGAGTAGCATACAACAATACTTTTTTAAAACATAAGTAATTGATGACAAATTAGTTCATAGATAATATCTAGGTTCTTATAAAGCATTTTATATTTGTTTTAATAGGTTACTATGAAAATTCTAGTTTTCATGATTTTTTTTGCAACAAGGGGTTATGAACTGCAAAAAATGTTTTTTGTTTTTTTAGACCAAAACTGGTATTATAATTATACTGGATGACATGCACTTCAACAAAACATTAATATTTATTGTTATTATTCTTGAAAATGTATCTTTGCTTTTCACTCAACATACCACTTTTGATCAGAAAATTCATATAGAAAAATGTTTACATTTATTTTCAACAAGCGTATTGTCTCTTTTCTTTGTATTCAGCGACAAGTTCTTTTCAGCCACTTTAGGGTTATGTTGTCTTACATAAAAGTTTTGAGATAAAAATAAGTAATACAAGTTTTATCAGATATTGGTCATAGTTTCCAATGATTTATTCCTCCGCATTTGGCGGGAATAAAAAGCAACCCACACCATCCCAAATTGAATGATATCAATCTTTAAACTGTGATAAAAAAATAAAAAATAAAAATACTAAAATAACTCATACTAAGATACTCAAATAATGCAACCAACTTGGATGGAGCCTTCTTCTTTTCCTCGTACAGTTTTCTGTCCACAATCTCCTTCTTGCCCCCGTCTGTGTCCATGTAGTTTTTGAAGTTCAGGATGTCACGTGCATAGGACGCCATTGGCTGAATGTGCCGAGCAATTATCTCATCCAGGTCCTCAAACGTCTGAAAACATTTCAATGACATCGGCTATTAATAAAGAATCTTTGTGGAAAATTAATCAAATCCGGCTTTTTAGGAAAGATTAATAGAAAAATAAACAAGAGCACCACATAACCGGTGCCACTCTTGGCTGCGAAAGCTTGTCAGAATTTTTTTTTAGAGGTCACAGTGACCTTGACCTTTGAGCTAGTGACCCAACAAGAGATGTGTTTGTCAGAAACACAATGCCCCCCTACTGCGCCACTTTGAAATAAAATTTCTTTTTATCATTTGGCAGGTATAGACATCATCTCCCTTAAAAGCTTTATTACTTCCCTTCGATATTGTGCAATCTTACCGGGGGGGGGGGGGGGAGGTCTGTAGACAGTCAAAAATGACATCACTGACAACCAAGGCCTGTGGTTTATCAAAGAGATCATAGCCAGAATTCATCATGTATGTATGGACATAAGTCCACTTTTTTTTTAATGAAAACTAGCATTCACAAATTAGAACAGGTAAGAAATGATAATTATATCAAGAAATGTGTTCGTCAGAAACACAATGCCCCCGTATTGCGCCGCTTTGAAATAAAATTGCTATTTATCATTTGGCAGGTATAGAAATCATCTCCCTTTAAAGCTTATTACTTCCCTTAAATTTGTATTTTTTACTGTAGACCGTAAAGGATGACCTTGACCTTGTACCACAATGTGTTTGTCAGAAACACAATGCCGCCTACTGCGCCGCTTTGATTTATTTAACAAAAATATATACGTGGGCAGGTCAGATAACTATGTCCATTTAAAGCTTATTACTTCCCTTGACTTTGTTTTTTTCGACCCTAGACCTTGAAAGATGATGTTCACCTTAAAATTTTACCACTCAAAATGTGCAGCTCCATGAGATACACATCCATGCCAAATATCAAGGTGCTATCTACAATGTTTGAAAAGTTATGGCCAATGTTAAGGTTTTAGCACAACGCCTATGGCGGACGATGAGCTGGCTATGACAATAGCTCAGGTTTTCTCCGAAAACAGCCTCGCAAATAAAATTTGGGCTTTTAATAAAGAACCATTGTGGCAAATCAATACAATATAGGTTTTCAATAAAGAATCTTTATACAAAATCAATGCAATCTGGGCTTTTAATTAAAATCTTTGTGGAAACTCATTAAAATGCCTACAATTTTCAACATATTTTCTAACAAAAATGTGTTGTTTTTGTGTGTGTGAATTTTGACTCAGAATCTGTCTAATCATTACAAAAACTGGAACTGATTAGCCCTGCACAAATTAATCATATAATAAATACAATGGCATCATGCAGTACATTTATTCATTAATGTTTATAGTTGCAATCGGCATCTTTAAAAATATCATAAGCTGTTTTAAGTTGCCAAAGGTCATGTTGTCAATATGTGTTGGTAGGAAAATATTTCAATGTCATACACAGTAAAATCGCAATATAACAAATAATCACCAATCCAGATTTGTATAAATACATCTTTTTTATTGGATAAAAAAGCAAAACAATGGACCGCAGAACTTTCTTTGTAATCTTTAGTAATAGAAAAATCATTATAACTGAGCGATTCTTTTATCGATAGTTTTCAGATATGTCCAAATGAGAGCCAACAGATTGTTCACATAGTAGTTTGATTGGACCTACTTCTCCGTTTATGAGCAGGGCCTTGCCAAGACTGAATGCATTCTCCTTGCCTTGCTCCATGACATCTATATGACACAGTACCCCGTCAGCCATCTTCCAAGTCACTGTCAGGTGGTCTGCTCCCTATGGATGCCACAGCCAGGAAGACAGTTAGACATGAATCTTTTACCACTCATATACCCTCTTTGACGCTTTTGTAGTCACTTTGAAAGTAAGTTTTAATTAAATGCCTTTCTTGCTAGATTCATGTTTTGAAGGCTTCTTTACTATCCCTAAGATACTGATAGGCCGCAAACAGCATTATATCTGAACAACCTGCCAGTTACATACATGTTCTAGTTGTATGCTGGTTGCATATAGCCATTTTCAATTCACTTCTGAGTGGGAAAGGGTTAGGAACAGTTGTAACAATTCTGATTGACAGCAACTAGATAAAAGGCTCCATACACATTGACAAATAACTTAAAAGTTTTTACTTTATTGTAACAATATTTTAATTTAGGTTATGAGTGATGTTCCTTGAGGTTTAGATTCCTTTCATCCTTTGACTTGAACATATTTTACACTGCATATTCAATCGAAACTGATATCAAAGTTAAGGACATATCCTGATGTGCTGAGCCAACTGTGCTCAGTAATGCTTTGTGCCAGATGCCAGACTGCTCATTTGTGGGTAATGATCATATCTAACAAGAAGACCCTAGATAAAATCCAACAGTGATCTGTTAATCAGTAAATTCTCACCTTACTGCTAGGTCTGATAATACAGTCGCCCTGGTCCATTGGGGCTAGCAGTTTCTCACACTCCTTGTAGCTGATGTTGTGGAAGTTGGGGTGGGCTATCACACGCTTGATGTACGCTGTCAGTAAGTGAGTTACATTAAAAATGTTCCCAAAAAACTACTGCTCCCATAGCTATATCAACATTCTTAAGCTCCTAAGACATTAGCTAACACATTTAGGAGATGAAAAAAAGGGATTAAATTTAACAAATCTCCACATTTGTAATATTCTTACTTTAAAACTGCAGTGAATAAGAATTTAATTATTATTATTGAAACTTACTTTGCCTGGCCTGGATTTTCTTTTTTTCTTCCTCCTTTTCAAATTCTGATTTTTCTCTCTCTGCGTCATAGTACAAATCCTTTGGAGGCCTAGAATTGTCAGTGGAAATCCACAATTTAGATAAACAAGATGACCCTAGTTCGCTCACCTGAGAGGAGTCGGTTCATTCAATCTTTACCAAATGTCAAACTTGACCTAGATATTGTACAGACAAACATCGTCAAGTTTCATCATTATTGAACCAAAACTCTGGCATATGGAGTGATTTTGTTTTTGTAAGATTTGACCTGGTGACCTTTATTTTGAGTTGACCCCCCTTACCAAACATCAAACTTTGCTTACAAAAATAAATATTATGACCAAGATTCATAAAATCTGAAACAAAATTGTGACCTCTAGAGTGTAGACAAGGATTTTGTATAATATAATGAAAATTTGGACAATCTAAGGGCAATAATTATGGCATTATTTATGTGATATATATAAAACCAATCGTTTCACCAAGTTTCATGACGATTAGAAAAAAAAGTGACTTCTAGAGTGTTCACAAGCTTTTTTTATAATATAAATATAAGAAAACTGCCCCCACCCCCGGCAGCCATGTTATTCAACTGACCGGAACCATTTTCAAACTCAACTCTCATATCAAGTAAACAAATGTTCTGACCAAATTTCATGAAAATTGGGCAAAAAATGTGACTTCTAGAGTGTTCACATGTTTTCACTATATACATATAGAGAAAAATGCCCCGCCCACTGGCGGCCATGTTTTTTTCACCTATCTGGACCATTTTCGAACTCGTCCGAGATATCAAGAAAACCAATGTTTTGACCAACTTTCATGATGATTGGGCAAAAATTGTGACTTCTAGAGTGTTTACAAGGTTTCTCTATAGCCAAATAAGGAAAACTGCCCCGCCCACTGGTGGCCATGTTTTTCAACTGACCGGAACCACTTTTGAACTCAACCAACATATCATTAGGACAAACATATCGACATGAAGATTGGGCATGAAATGTGACTTCTACAGTGTTTACAAGTTTTTTCTTTTTTTTGACCTAGTGACCTAGTTTTTGACCCGGCACGACCCAGTTTCGAACTCGACCTAGATTTCATTGGGACAAAGCTTCTGACCAAGTTTCATGAAGATCGGACAATAAATGTGGCCTATAGTGTTTACGAACAAATGTGGACGGACGGACAGACGATGGACAAAGACCGGTCACTTAAGCTCACCTGAGCAATCAGGTGAGCTAATGAAATTTAAAAAAACAATAATCCTTGTTTGAATTTTTGTAAAGCTATATGCAACAAGCTATGTGTTCGTCAGAAACACAATGCCCCCTACTGCACCAAGTCAGACATCACTGACAACCAAGGCCTTTTGTGTATCATAGAGATCATAGCCAGAGTTCATCATGTATCTATGGACATAAGTCCACAGGTATGTAATGAACCCTACCATTCACAAATTAGTACAGGAAAGAAATGATAATTATATCATTTAAAAACAAGAAACTGCGGAGACGGGTGATGCTCCCTAAAGTTTTTTTTTGTCACAATATTGCAGGATATATTCAGATAAAAGGAAACGTTTTGAGGGCACAGTTGTTGGGGTGACAATAATTTTTTTTTATAAAATTTCAAAGGGCCATAACTCTGTGAACAAGAAACCGTCGGAGATGGGTGATGCTCCCCAAAGTTTTTTTTTGTCACAATATTGCACTATATATTCAGATAAAAGGAAACGTCTTGAGGGCACAGTAGTTGGGGGGACAAGATTTTTTTTTTAGAAAATTTCAAAGGGCCATAACTCTGTGAAAAATCATCCGACCAGAACCGGCTGATAATATGCACATGACCTCTTGGAAGTGAAGCTTCCCATAAAGTTTCATTGAATTCCGGTCATTAGATAATTGTCTCTAACAAATCTCTATTTTTAGTAGAAAAAATTAAAAGCCACTACTGTGACTGTAGATTCATCACTCAAAATGTGCAGCTCCATTAGATATACATGCATGGCAAATATCAAGTTGCTATGTTCAATACTGAATAATTATCTCCCTTTAAAGCTTATTACTTCCCTTGGATTTGTATTTTTAACCTTAGACCTTGATGGATGACCTTGACCTGTTTCCATGATGTGTTTGTCAGAAACACAATGCCACCTACTGCGCTACTTTGATTTATTTAACAACAAGAGATGTGTTCGTCAGAAACACAATGCCCCCTATTGCGCCGCTTTGAATTTTTTATATATATATTTTTTGATCTTTGACCTTGATGGATGACCTTGACCTTGAACTGAAAATCAATAGGGGTCATCTGCTAGTCATGATTAATGTACCTATGAAGTTTCATGATCCTAGGCCTAAGCATTCTTAAGTTATCAAGGAAACCATTTTACTATTTGGAGTCACTGTGACCTGGACCTTTGTATAATGTGGGTTGGGGTAATTTATTAGATGGTGTTAAAAAATAAAATTTGGGGGGGGGGAGGTTGGATGGGTAGGGGGGGTGAGAGGGGGTATAATGTGGGGTATGGTAATTTATTAGATGATGTTTAAAAAAAAATATTTTGGGAGGGGGGAGGTTGGGTGGGGGGGAGGGATTCTGGGTAGGGTCGTGATGTATTGTTTGGGTGGAACCCATTGTGGTATTCAGGTAAGTGTTGTTTTGTCAAAGTAATAATAAAATGTGATCATAAATAAAGAAGTTATGGCAATTTAAGCAAAATGTTCAATTATCTAAGTGTAAAAGGGGCCATAATTATGTCAAAATGCTTGATACAGTGGTCTGCTCTTGTTTATAGGTTGGGGTCATGTTGGTAAACAAGTATGCAAAATATGAAAGCAATATGTCAAGGCACATTGAAAATATTTGGGACTGTAAGCAAACTTTAACATTTGCTGCATATTCAAAGTGGAAAAGGGGCCATAATTATGACAAAATGCTTTATTAGAGTTGTGTGGTCTTGTTTATACGTTGGGGTCATGTTTGGTAAACAAGTATGCAAAATATAAAAGCAACATGTCAAAGGATATAGGAAATATTTGGGGTAGTACGCAAACTATAACATAGATATATCAATAATATGCATATTCTAAGTATAAAAGGGGCCATTATTATGTCAAAATACTTGATACAGTTGTCTGCTCTTGTTTATAGGTTGGGGTCATGATGGTAAACAAGTATGCAAAATATGAAAGCAATACGTAAATGGACATTGAAAATATTTGGGGTAATACGCAAACTTTAACATTTGCTGCATATTCTAAGTGGAAAAGGGGCCATAGTTTTTAAAAAATGCTTGATAGAGTTATCTGCTCTTGTTTATAGGTTGGGGTCATGTTGGTAAACAAGTATGAAAAATATGAAAGCAATATGTCAAGGGACAATGAAAATAATTGGGGTAGTACAAAAACTTTAACATTTGCACGCTAACGCAGACACCGGGGTGAGTAGGATAGGTCCACTTGATATATTTCATATATAATAGTCGAGCTAAAAAGTTATGGCCAATGTTAAAGTTTTTGGACGGACAGATGCCATATATTTGACCTTGAAGGATGACCTTGACCTTCACCTTTCACCACTTAAAATGTGCAGCTCCGTGAGATGCACATATATGCCAAATATCAAGTTGCTATCTTCAATATTGAACAAGAGATGTGTTCGTCAGAAACACAATGCCCCCTATTGCGCCGCTTTGAAATTTTTTAATTTTTTTTTACCTTTGACCTTGAAGGATGACCTTGACCTTGAACTTCCACCACTCAAAATGTGCAGCTTCTTGAGATACACATGCATGCCAAATATCAAGTTGCTATCTTCAATATTGCAAAAGTTATGGCCAACGTTAAAGTTTTGTTTCGGACGGACAAACAGACTGACTGACATACTGACGGACAGTTCAACTTCTATATGCCACCCTACTGGGGGCATAAAAATTATGGCCAATGTTAAAGTTTTCAGACAGACACGCCATATATTTGACATTTGACCTTGAAGGATGACCTTGACCATCACCTTTCACCACTCAAAATGTTCAGCTCCATGAGATACACATGCATGCCAAATATCAAGTTGCTATCTTCAATATTGCAAAAGTTATGTCCAATGTTAAAGTTTTTGGACGGACGGACAGACGCCATATATTAGACATTTGACCTTGAAGGATGACATTGACCTTCGACTTTTACCAATCAAAATGTGCAGCTCCGTGAGATGCACATGCATGCCAAATATCAAGTTGCTATCTTCAATATTGAAAAAGTTATGGCCAATGTGAAAGTTTTCGAACGGACAGACGCCATATATTTTACATTTGACCTTGAAGGATGACCTTGACCTTCACCACTCAAAATGTTCAGCTCCATGAGATACACATGCATGCCAAATATCAAGTTGCTATCTTCAATAGTGCAAAAGTTATGGCCAATGTTAAAGTTTTTGGACGGAAGGACAGACGCCATATATTAGACATTTGACCTTGAAGGATGACATTGACCTTCACCTTTCACCACTCAAAATGTGCAGCTCCTCTAGATGCACATGCATGCCAAATATCAAGTTGCTATCTTCAATATTGAAAAAGTTATGGCCAATGTGAAAGTTTTCGGACGGACAGACGCCATATATTTGACATTTGACCTTGACGGATGACCTTGACCTTCACCACTCAAAATGTTCAGCTCCATGAGATACACATGCATGCCAAATATCAAGTTGCTATCTTCAATAGTGCAAAAGTTATGGCCAATGTTAAAGTTTTTGGACATACAGACAGACGCCATATATTTGACATTTGACCTTGAAGGATGACCTTGACCTTCACCTTTAACTACTCAAAATGTGCAGCTCCGTGAGATGCACATGCATGCCAATTATCAAGTTGCTATCTTGAATATTAAAAAAGTTATGGCCATTAAAGTTTTCGGACGGACGGACAGACTGACATAAACACATACTGACGGACAGTTCAACTGCTATATGCCACACTACCGGGGGCATAAAAATATATAATTTGGCAGGTCAGATAATTATGTCCATTTAAAGCTTATTACTTCCCTTGGATTTGTTTTTTCGACCCCGTGACCTAGTTTTTGACCCGGCATGACCCATATTCGAACTTGACCTAGATATTGTCTAACTTCTGACCAAGTTTCGTAAAGATCGGATGAAAACTATTTGAATTAGAGAGCGGACACGACAAGTGTGACAGACTGACAGACAGACTTACAGACAGACGGACAATGCGAAAACTATATACCCCCTTTTCTTCGGAAGGGGGCATAAAAATGAATCAGCAAGTATTTGCCAACTTATGACAATTGGGTCAAAGGCAAATTTACAAATGAACTAACAAATTGTATATGTATTGTATATGTACAGTCCTCTCTTTTCAGATGATGTAAAACTGATATATTAAGTTCTAAAAACAAATTATAACAAGCGAGCCTGAACATCCCAAATTTTCTTTCTTGAGATACAAAAAAATTGACCTGTCCGAAGTGTTCCTAGATAACATTCATACAAGTATCAAGGCTTTGTAGAAAGCAGTACAGATATTAGACCAACCAGATCATTGACTTAAGTTAAACAAGAATATTGACCTTCTGAATAAGGTCAGGTGATGTTGGTTTGTTGATGGTGATGAAAAACAGCATCCATGTTCAGACCTTCAGAATCAGTCTAATTCCTAAAGTAGGTCAATGTCATGGTCAAAATGAGGTCTGTTGATGTTGCTATTTACCATATATAACATCCATGCTAGTATCAAAGCTTGTTAGGAAGGGTTATTGATGTGCAACTAAACATGTCATTTAAGGTTAACCTCATTCTAACGAACTGAAGACCTTACAGAATGCATACCTCTTTGCATTAGTTGACATTACTAACCAAGAAAGAGTTTATAGGAGCCTTGCTTTGTGAAAAGGGGGTTTAATCAGTGTCCAATCCATTGCCCGGAGCCCTGGGGCTACCGAAATTTTTCATTGGGCTACTGAAATTTTCCAGCTGACGCCCGCCGGGCTACTATAAATCTATAACAGCAGTAGCTCGGTTTATTGACAGACATACGTAGAATCAACATGCTGACCATGTGTTTGTACACTGTGTATTGCTTATTGTCCAATAACAAAGTGCAATCAATTATCTAATCTAAATCAGTCACCGATCACTTGCGGTAATGTCGTAAACAGTAACAGTGTATTTTAATCATCCAATCAGAATCAAAATTTGTCGTCTGCTTATAATATATTATAATGAGAACCGGTTGGATAGTTGGCACACATGATGCAACATCATTTCGCAGTTTGGAATTCTTTGTTAACCACAACAATGAGTAATAGCGACAACATTTTTGATGTCGTTAAGTATCCAAGGACGCCAAACATTAAATAAATCAAAACAATAGCGGATTCTTCAAAACGGTAACGAAATTGAAAATGAATATTAATAACAACAGTGTGAACGAGGTTAACACCTGCTAATTAGTTTGCATTGTCAATTAATAATTGGATTAATCGACTGTTAATCAATAATCCCATATATGCCCGATATATATTTTTAAAACCAAATTATGGGTGGGTAAAAGAGACGATAAGAGTCATAAACACAAACGTTTGACATTTTCTAAAGTGTCAAATGAATTTCGGCAAATGGTTCTATTTAAAGATATGATGAAATAAGCTCCCAATCAGGACCGTTGTATTGCAACATGTGTAAATCACCTACCGCGGTTTGCACGCGTTGTATACAGCTATTTTAGGTTACAAAATTCTACATTTAATAAATGAATTTCTTTGTCCAGATAAAAAGCCCACGAAAATTGGCGTTGGGTGCTTTTATTTGTAAATAAAAATTTTGTAGCAGGTACAACATTGAGATCATTTAATTTCCAATAAAAGTTTCGTTGTGAATTTCAACTAAAGTACTGGGGTAACTCGCGAATTATTTGGCATTGACATAACCTCTTAATAAAATATAATGTCAACACGCTGTATCGTTACCGTTACACTGTATCAGTTCCTTCATTATTGAAACAATTATTGTATTGTATACTGACTGCACTCAAGTGTCATAACATACGGATGCAATACGTCAATTCGGACAGGACTTCGTGTCGAACACAAGTAAATAAATGATTTAATACTCTAGATTTCTTGAAACTTGGTATTTGTTGTTAAAAAGGGCAATTGCATTGATTAACACCATACGAGTCAATCGTATTGATCATCTAAACGTTTTATTTACGTTTCCGACTTAACGTGCTGTCCGAATTTAAGTACACATACATGTGCACATACATGTAATATCTACATGTAGTATATGATTTTCTTTGGTACATTTACATTTAAGTACACGGTGCCTGTACTGTAACATTTATTTACGATATTGACTGTGTACATCAGACTACTTGCTGTATTATGTATATGTATGTATACATATTATGTATATGTAAATGAAGAAATAAAATAAAGATAAAACCTGCCTCTTATCATTTTGTAGGAAAATTTCATGGACTACCAAATATTTTTATTGGTAGCACAGTGGGCTACCTGAAAAATAAGAAATTGGTCGGACACTGGTTTAATGCCTGTGCGTTAAGTGTCCACACAGGCTATTGCTCTGTGAAAAGGGGTTTAATGCGTGTGCGTTAAGTATCCACACAGGCTAATCAGGGACGACACTTTCCGCTTTTATGATATTGTTTGTTTTAAGTTTTAAGAAAGTCTCTTTTTAGCAAAAATCTAGTATGGGCGGAAAGTATGCTCTCTAATCTGAGACAACACTTTATGCACAGACATTAAACCCCCTTTTCACAGAGTGCGGCTTATATCTACTTACTTCCACTGACTGTCCTTATCCAGCAAGTCAGGCTTATATCTACTTACTTCCACTGACTGTCCTTATCCAGCAAGTCAGATGTTTTATATCTACTTACTTCCACTGACTGTCCTTATCCAGCAAGTCAGGCTTATATCTACTTACTTCCACTGACTGTCCTTATCCAGCAAGTCAGGCTTATATCTACTTACTTCCACTGACTGTCCTTATCCAGCAAGTCAGGCTTATATCTACTTACTTCCACTGACTGTCCTTATCCAGCAAGTCAGGCTTATATCTACTTACTTCCACTGACTGTCCTTATCCAGCAAGTCAGGCTTATATCTACTAACTTCCACTTACTGTCCTTATCCAGCAAGTCAGGCTTATATCTACTTACTTCCACTGACTGTCCTTATCCAGCAAGTCAGGCTTATATCTACTTACTTCCACTGACTGTCCTTATCCAGCAAGTCCGATGTTTTATATCTACTTACTTCCACTGACTGTCCTTATCCAGCAAGTCAGATGTTTTATATCTACTTACTTCCACTGACTGTCCTTATCCAGCAAGTCAGATGTTTTATATCTACTTACTTCCACTGACTGTCCTTATCCAGCAAGTCAGATGTTTTATATCTACTTACTTCCACTGACTGTCCTTATCCAGCAAGTCAGATGTTTTATATCTACTTAATTCCACTGACTGTCCTTATCCAGCAAGTCAGATGTTTTATATCTACTTACTTCCACTGACTGTCCTTATCCAGCAAGTCAGATGTTTTATATCTACTTACTTCCACTGACTGTCCTTATCCAGCAAGTCAGATGTTTTATATCTACTTACTTCCACTGACTGTCCTTATCCAGCAAGTCAGATGTTTTATATCTACTTACTTCCACTGACTGTCCTTATCCAGCAAGTCAGATGTTTTATATCTACTTACTTCCACTGACTGTCCTTATCCAGCAAGTCAGATGTTTTATATCTACTTACTTCCACTGACTGTCCTTATCCAGCAAGTCAGATGTTTTAGTGGTGAGGTCCACAGTGAACCGATCAATATCAATCTTTATGATCCGAGAATGCACTGTCATGCCAGGCTGTAACACAGCAGATGCAAAAATATACATGCAAATGTTTTTTTTGTTTTTTTTCAAAAACTGCTTTTGCCAAATAAAATTGTAAAAATTCAAAGCTGAGGATAGTTTTAGTAAGTATTTTTCAGGAAAGGTGTAGTCCTTTTTTTCTGCATGCTAAATTTGAGATTAAAAAATTGATATTCATTGTTTACATGTAAATCTTTTATTAATACATAAATCATTGTACAAGGTATTTATTTTTCTTGATATCTTTAATTTTATCATGGTTGTTAACATAGTGTGGATTGTGCCCCATTGAAAAATAGCTGAGTTTCCACAGATAATGTATAATAATTAATATTAAACAGTTGCTTTTTTGTGAAACAAAATCGGCATTGTTATACAATTAACATACATACTGATGCCCCTTCATTCCACTTGTTTCTCTCAAAACTCCTCTAATGTCAATAAAAAGCTGTTTTATGAATACACTCGACTGATAATTTCTTAGCGTGACCTTTACCTTAAAAGGAGGGAGACACATGATACAATTTTTTTTTTTTAATTGAATGGTGAATGACAAAGCAACAGTCCGTAAAAGCTGTTTAATGCTTGATTTGACCTCGAATTGTGACATTAGATAAGGAGACAGTTTTTACAAGCAGCTTTGCGTCTCTTCAAGTTGATTATAAGTGGTAAGTACTAAGTTATTTACAATTGCGTATTTAATGACAAAGTTTAAATCTTGAAAAACTGTTTTATGGCTAAATTTGACATTTGATCTCTAATTTTATATCTATGTGTAACCTTGACCTTTAAGGGAGACAAAGTTACACACGACATGTCATCTTATGATGGTTGAAATTTACGTCAAATCATTTTAATTTATTTTAAAATCCACCAATTACTGACAAAATGATTACTGAGAAAGGAATTTTCTGGCATATTTGGTAATAATAAAAAAAGAAAAATTAGTGGAATTACGGACAGTGTAGAAACTATATGCCTCTTCTGGGGCATAAAACAGAGCACAAAACATTATTTGTTATAAAAATATTTAACTCAAATAAAGTAAGTTAACCTCAAAACTTGATGACATTTTTTATGACAGTTTAACTTAACTTCAATTCAATGTCCATACAAAACGAACATGAAAAACAAGGTCATGCAAATATATTTACGCCTGTAGCAAAAAATATAATTTTGCATAATTTGTTTAAACAAAGCACAATAACTTTGATGTGGCTGATGCAAAGTTGTTGGTAATCAAACTTGTCCTCCATTTAATGTGCCATCACCCATAAGGGATGTTTGCTGCATAATAGGTTCGGTCAAGCGACTTTTGTATAACAAAACTTATAAATATAACTTCAGAACAGTCTGAAAACCTACTTTATGAGTGCAGAATAGCAGGAATGCTTTCTGGTACTTGACCTTACAGAGAAAACAATACATTAAATAACTTCTTATATAATAATGAAGAAGCTAAACATATAGTATTTACAATATCAAAATCTATGCTTCTCATTTCCCTAAAATTGCTAAAACTGTCCAACTAATATACAATTTTATTTTCCTTAATATTTTTTAAACAAATTCTAAAAAAGACTAATCATTATCGCGTAAAAATAACATTAAAAAACAAGATGAGTTTGTGAAACACTACGTCCCCGTATATGACATTTGACCTTGAAGGATGACCTTGACCTTGACCCTTCATCACTCAAAATGTGCAGCTCCATAAGATACACATGCATGTCAAATATAAAATTGCTAGCTTCAATATTGCAGAAGTGACATTACATGAGCAATTTTGACCAATATATTTGACCTTGAAGGATGACCTTGACCTTTCACCACTCAAAATGTGCAGCACCATGAGATACACATGCATGCCAAATATCAAGTTGCTATCTTCAATATTGCAAAAGTACTCATCAAATGAGCGATTTTGGCCACATATATTTGACCTCTGACCTTGAAGGATGACCTTGACCTTTCACCACTCAAAATGTGCAGCTCCATGAAATACACATGCATGCCAAATATCAAGTTGCTATCTTGAATATTGAAATATTGCAAAAGTGTACATTAAATGAGCGATTTTGACCCATATATTTGACCTTGACCTTTCACCACTCAAAATGTTCAGCTCCATGAGATACATATGCATGCCAAATATCAAGTTGCTATCTTCAATATTGCAAAAGTTATTGCAAATGTTAAAGTTGGCACAAACCAACAGACCAACCAACCAACAAACCAACCAACAGACCAACAGACAGGGCAAATACAATATGTCCCCCACTACTATAGTGGGGGACATAAAAACAAGACTGAATCTGATTATGAAGCCATACTTTTTCCATTCATCTTATCTCTATTACATATTATATACCTACAAAATCAATATTAAGATCTAATACATATAACCAGCCAACACTACCTTGACTCTTTCCATTGGGTCCGTCACTTTCTTATCGCTGAGATTTTTTATGTGAATGAAGCCAGTGCAGCCGTTGTCCAGTCGACAACGCACACCCACAGCAGAGCCAGGGCAGCTTCCATTGTCAAAATGACTCCAGACCTATGGGCAGAAATACTAGAAATGTTTAATAATATTGCTTTGTGCGGAATAATTAAAATGTGTGACTTGTGGAAATGTCTGGATCCTTTTTCTTCAGAAATAAATGTCTCACAAGTTTGTTACATATTATGACTAGTTTAACTTTGCATTGCCTGACAAGTTAAATCTATTAAACTACCAGTGAAATTTAGAGAATTGTTACAAAATAAAAATTATCCTCAATGATAAACATTCTTGAAGAACAGAGGAATCAAATCCTAGCTTATTTAATTTACAAATTATAGTACTTAGATGGTTTGGTCAATGGAGCATAAACCATGCCATTTTAAATATACATATGTAGGAGAAATATGTCAAATAACACTGACAATGCTCAAATAGTGTTACAAGCTTTTCCATCCAACAATAAAAGACCTGGCTTTTTTTTTATTTCTTATCAATCAATCAAATCTCAGCACAAACGTCAATAATACATTTCTATATAAAGCTCTAATTCATGACCATCATACTGACAAGACTATAATTCACTATCAGGCAATCAAAGCACTGACTAACCTCACTGAGCTCTGGGAAGTCATTCTTGTTACAGAAGGGGCACTGCCAGAGCCCCGTGTCCTCATTCCTCACTGGGTCTGCTTGGTCCAGCTGTTCCCCATGGGGCTTGCGGTGAGCAATCCCCATCACACGCACCATCATCAGCTTACCTGAACATAAACATAGGGCAACATTGGTACAAGAACATAAACATAGGGCAACATTGGTACAAGAACATAAACATAGGGCTACATTGGTACATAAACATATGGCAACATTGGTACAAGAACATTAACATAGGGCAACATTGGTACAAGAACATAAACATAGGGCAATATTGGTACAAGAACATAAAAATAGGGCAACATTGGTACATAAAAATAGGGCAACATTGGTACAAGAACATAAACATAGGGCAACATTGGTACAAAAACATAATCATAGGGCAACATTGGTACAAGAACATAAACATAGGGCAACATTGGTACAAGAACATAATCATAGGGTCATATTGGTACAAGAACATAAACATAGGGCAAAATTGGTACATAAACATAAAGAAACATTGATACATAAACATAGGGCAACATTGGTTCATAAACATATGGCAACATTGGTACAAAAACAGGAACATAGGGCAACATTGGTACATCAACATAGGGCAACATTGGTACAAGAACATAAACATAGGGCAACATTGGTACAAGAACATAAACATACTTACATAGGGCAACATTTGCACAAGAACATAAACATAGGGCAGCATTGGTACAAGAACATAAACATTGAGTTATTTCCCCTTGGAAAGTATAAGCATACAATAACAGGTCAGTATTTATGACATTAAAACATAGGGTAACATTGGTACAAGAACATGAACATCAGCCTGTGAAGGTTGTTGGATTGTTCACAATTACTTTACATACTCACACTTTTTACAGGGCAAGCTGGCTATCCTTTGCACAAAGGACTTCAACATTTAATTGTGATGGAAGAATCATAATGAAATGAATCTGAATTCTTTGTGTAAACCCTCTGCATTGAAAAACAGTTGTAATCTTATCAGTCTTACCTATGTAGAATGTATCTGGTGTCTCCTTCGTTATCATGTTGAAGCGTTCTTCATTGGTAGGGGACCGATATGGGGTCCTTAGGTCCTTGTACCTGTGATTAAGCTCAGCTCTGATATCATACAGTGTTATGTGCTTGTCACCATAGCCCTGTAAACAGAAATGAAGTTTAAAGATATCAATGTGTCTCCTTATTAGTTTTTTTATAATAATGCCGGATAATGTTAAAGAAATAATCACATAAATAAACAAGAGATGTGTTCGTCAAAACACAATGCCCCTACTGCGCCACTTTGAAATAAAATTTCTATCTATCATTTGGCAGGTATAGAAATCATCTCCCTTTAAAGCTGTAGCTGTAGACAGTCAAAAATGACCAAGTCAGACATCACTGACAACCAAGGCCTGTGGTTTATCAAAGAGATCATAGCCAGAGTTCATCATGTATCTATGGACATAAGTCCACAGGTATGTAATTCACAAATTCCTACAGGAAAGAAATGATAATTATATCATTTAAAAAAAACATTTGACAAATTAATCATTTGAGTTATAAATAATCAAAATAAAAAATCTGTACAGTAACTGTGAAAAGAACTTCAATTCTTGATAAGGAAATATATAATCTGAGATTTATAATTATATAAATTACTTCCCTTGAAAATAATTGTCTATAACAAATCTCTATTTTTAGTAGCAAATAATTAAAAGCCACTACTGTGACTGTAGATTCACCACTTAAAATGTGCAGCTCCATGAGATACACATGCATGCCAAATATCAAGTTGCTATCTTCAATATTGAATAATTATCTCCCTTTAAAGCTTATTACTTCCCTTGGATTTGTATTTTTGACCTTAGACCTTGAAGGATGACCTTGACCTTTAACCACGATGTGTTTGTCAGAAACACAATGCCACATACTGCGCCGCTTTGATTTATTTAACATAAATATATAATTTGGCAGGTCAGATAATTATGTCCATTTAAAGCTTATTACTTCCCTTGGATTTTTTTTTCCACCCCGTGACCTAGTTTTTGATCCGGCATGACCCATATTCGAACCTGACCTAGATATTGTCTAGATACAACTTCTGACCAAGTTTCGTAAAGATCGGATGCAAACTATTTGAATTAGAGAGCGGACATGAAAAGTGTGACAGACTGACAGACAGACTGACTGACAGACTGACGAACAGTGTGAAAACTATATACCCCCTTTTCTTCGAAAGAAGGCATAAAAACAAACAAACACACACAACAAACTTCTACAAATCCACAGAATGTCAACAGTTTACCAATTATATCAGCCTGTTTAAGAACATCATCTATATGTAAAAATATCAAGATCACAATAGCATCATTTAACAAGCAATTTGTCGAATTGATATCCCCCACCAAATATATTCCGTTAATGGATGGTTGCAAATCCCTTTATAACCAGTATAATAAGAAATTTGAGGGTAGGGTAATTGCATTGAAATTCTCCACATTGATATCTATGCACCCATGAAGTTCTATATTGAATTCTGAAAAGTTACATCATACATAAACAACAAAGGGAACAAGAGCTGTGTTCGTGACACACAATGCCCCCTACTGTGCCGCCTTGAAGCCATATATTTGACCTTTGACCTTGAAGGATGACCTTGACCTTTCACCACTCAAAATGTGCAGCTCCATGAGATACACATGCATGCCAAATATCAAGTTTCTATCTTCAGTATTGCAAAAGTTATGAGCAAGGTTAAGTTTTTGGACATACACATACAATGACAGACAGATATATACAATGACAGACAGGCCAAAAACAATATACCCCCGATCATTTGATCCAGGAACATAAAAAACTCTTATTCAAGAAAGAGTTGGGTTATGGTTCTTGTGCACATCTCCTAATCTATACACCCATGAAGTTTCATGATGATATCTCATCTAGTTTTAGAGATATAGTCCTGAACAGTTTGTGACAGACGGATGGACAACGCCAATTCTATATAACTCCGCCTTTTGGAGGGGGGGGGGGGGATAATTATATTTACATCACAATTTATAATTTAAAATAATATGTATGCAAAAAAAAACAATATTTCAGCAGAATTCCCAAATCTACCGCATATAAAAATATATAACAAAATCAAAGTTTAAGCAATCAGTTAATCATATGCAAAACAATTATCCAACCAACCTGTCTTTCAAGCTCCTCTGCAAAAGCATCAAGGTCAAGGTCCTTGAGACGCTCAGGACTCTCCAGGATCTCCTCCAGGGCACCTGCCGGGTTGGCGTCCTCAGCCGTGTCGTCGTACTCCAGTGCGTCTACAGCCATCTTACGGGCCCACTCGTAGTACTCTGGATGCACGCGGGAACCATCTAGTACTTCTACATACGCCTCCGTGCTGAAGAGTTGAAGTCATTACATGGCAATATTTGGAGCATTTATATGCCTAAGTTCTTAATTTACAAAACAGTAATAATTTTTTTGCAATATAAGCAATATTTCAGTTGTTTAAAAGTTGCCATTAAAGTTTTTTTCCGAAAATGTGTAGCCAATTTAAGAAGTTAACCTGTACTGAACTTATGAACATTAACTAGAAACTGTCCATCTTTAATCAGATATAGGGTAAGTACTGTGCCTAGGCCTTGCAGTAAACTCATGAACCAAGGTCAGACAGGACAGTGCATTAACAACTGAGCTAACCTTACCAACTACGTAACTTATAGAAAATATCATTTTGATAAGTGTATAAATTTAAGTCTACGCAATTCAAGGTGCTAACAATGTTTCTTTCATACACAAATGCAAATTAATGTAACCTATCTACAACATATGAGCTGTGCTCTGTTAAAAGGTTGTTTACAGCATGTGCATAAAGTGTTGCCCCATATATGCCTGTGCCGTCCGCACAGGCTAATCAGGGACATTTTCCACTTGTATGGCATTTTTGTTAACAAAAAATCTCTTCCTTGCAAAAATCCAGTTTTGGCAGAAAGTGTCATCCCTGATTTCTCTGTGCAGACTGCACAGTCTAATCTGGGACGACACCTAACGCACAAGCATTAAACCCCCCTTTAACAGAGAACGGCTCATATCATTATCTTCATTAAATCAGGTTGGTGAGCTCAGTTGATAGAGCACTTGAAAACAAATCCATGGCCCACAGATTTTATCCCACACCCTGCCCCATAACTGGGGATTAATCATTAAATCTTGTCAATTGCTCACACCCTGCCCCATAACTGGAAATTAATCATTAAATCTTGTCAATGGCTCACACCCTGTCCCATAACTTGGGATTAATCATTAAATCTTGTCAATGGCTCACACCCTGCCCCATAACTGGGGATGGATCATTAAATCTTGTCAATGGCTCACACCCTGCCTCATAACTGGGGATGAATCATTAAATCTTGTCAATGGCTCACACCCTGCCCCATAACTGGGGATGAATCATTAAATCTTGTCAATGGCTCACACCCTGCCCCATAACCGGGGATGAATCATTAAATCTTGTCAATGACACACACCCTGCCCCATAACTGGGGATTTATCATTAAATCTTGTCAATGGCTCACACCCTGCCCCATAACTGGGGATTAATCATTAAATCTTGTCAATGGCTCACACCCTGCCCCATAACTGGGGATAAATCATTAAATCTTGTCAATGGCTCACACCCTGCCCCATAACCGGGGATGAATCATTAAATCTTGTCAATGGCTCACACCCTGCCCCATAACTGGGGATTAATCATTAAATCTTGTCAATGGCTCACACCCTGCCCCATAACTGGGGATTAATCATTAAATCTTGTCAATGGCTCACACCCTGCCCCATAACTGGTGATTAATCATTAAATCTTGTCAATGGCTCACACCATGCCCCATAACTGGGGATGAATCATTAAATCTTGTCAATGGCTCACACCCTGCCCCATAACTGGGGATTAACCATTAAATCTTGTCAATGGCTCACAACCTGCCCCATAACTGGGGATTAATCATTAAATCTTGTCAATGGCTCACACCCTGCCCCATAACTGGGGATTGATCATTAAATCTTGTCAATGGCTCACACCCTGCCCCATAACTGGGGATTAATCATTAAATCTTGTCAATGGCTCACAACCTGCCCCATAACTGGGGATTAATCATTAAATCTTGTCAATGGCTCACACCCTGCCCCATAACTGGGGATTAATCATGAACTCTTGTCAATGGCTCACACCCTGCCCCATAACTGGGGATTTATCATTAAATCTTGTCAATGGCTCACACCCTGCCCCATAACTGGGGATTAATCATTAAATCTTGTCAATTGCCCACACCCTGCCCCATAACTGGGGATTAATCATGAACTCTTGTCAATGGCTCACACCCTGCCCCATAACTGGGGATTAATCATTAAATCTTGTCAATGGCAATTCTCCCCCTATCTCTGATTCAAGTTAGGCAGATTTCAGTTGCAAACATTAGTATGAGCACTTACTGGTAAACCAGCAAACCCACAACATGGGAGTTCCTTAACTGAATGCAACAACATCACCGAAATACTGCTCAAAACACCAAAACATAAATCACAACGAACACAAAATTATCTTCATCAAATTAATTTCAGTTCCATATATCTTGTATTTAAGGTGTCACTGAGTTTGTATAGAGATGCAACGTGTCTTATTTAATATTTAACTGCACCTTGATCTTTTCATCTTCAAACATTTACTGTATTAATTTCATTATAAACTATAATAACTCTGTTCAGCCTACCTGTCTCCCAATGAGTTTGTGTCAATCTTTATGAAGCCAGCACAATTGATGAACACTTTTGGCCCCATTCTACACATGGTGACTAGATGGGTTCGATTTTCCAACCTTGTGCTGCTCTGCCTCAGGGTCTGAAATATTGTAATCTTTTCTTCTAATTCCTCAAAAAGAATTGTTTACATTAGTTAAGCTCAGTTGAAAACATAATTTAATTTAATGAAAAGATAATTTAGTTTAATATAACAGTTAAACAAATAGCTCTTGTGAAGCTTTTTACTTGGCTATATTAGACTAACTCTTTTGTAAAGAGTTTTAAAAACTTGGTTAAGTTTCAAAAAAAATATTTGTATTGTGTCATTTACTTGTTATTAATATTTCCCTTTATGCTAAAAGAAAACATTATTAAACAAATTGCACTATCAATGGTGGCAATCAACCCCCCTTCCACCACTGACCCTGAGCAATGCAGCCCCTTTTCTGGGCCCCAGTCCGCAGATGAACTGCACAAGGACTGACGTGTGTGGGTTGGAAATGGCGCGGTTCACATCCACCCCCACCTCGTTGACTCGATTCACAAACTCCAGGTTCAGAGCACTGAGTAGCTCCTCCTTGGAGATGGAATCCTGAAAAAACAAAAAAAAACAAGCGATGACATGATTTTTTTTCATAAACAGAATAAGAACAGAATACACAAGATTTTATTTTATGCTTTTTAAATTGCTCTCACAGGACCTGTACCACAGTCCAAACATGAATATTTTTTCCATATATTACCAAATAATGACCAAGAAAATTTTACAAAATTGAATCAAGTACTTTTTTTTTCAATTTGTTACAGCTGATTTTCAGACCAGTTGAGACCATTCCTTTCGAAACACTCCAATATTACTGTTGTTAACAGTTACAAGCACTTCATTGCCCATTGAACAAACACATAACAAAAACACGTTCAAAACCATGTTGCATTCAATCTTCATTTAAATCTACTTACTCTCACAATATGTACCTGGTTTAGGCATGTTAATGGGAAAACCCACATCTTGAATGGATGTCACATTGTCAAGTCACGCGGTCAGTGCACCAACACTTAAGATTGTATACCTTTGGTATTCATTTGACACAATACAGAATGAATTTAAGTAATTTTTGTTGTTAATTGAACATTTTTTTTAATACATTGCAACTCTACATTTAATCCTTACACATGATTTAGCAATAAGTTTTTTCCCCTATTTTTATAATTGTACAACGTAAATTTCCCATATTTACCCAAATTTTTTCACTAAATGCTCACAAGCCAGAATTTGCCAAATCATTTTACACTAGAGCTCTGTCACAAACTTGAATTAAACCCCTACACGACCAAATGAAGAATGTCCACAAAATGTATGAAAAAGTATTCAAGTAAAATTCTTCTGAAAACTTATTAAAAGTTTCTGCAATTGTTGACCACAAACTTTGCAACAGTAAGTGCGACAAGTAGAAAACAAGACCACCGCAAAGCGGTGGCCAATGCTCGGCTGTGGGTGCAGTTTTGAATAAATGAAAGCTTGTCAGAAGTGACCTTGACCTTTGACCTAGTGACCCAAAAATGGGTCTGGCATGTAGAACTCATCAATGTGTATTTACATATGAAGTTTCAAAGTTGTATGTGGAAGCACTTCGATTTTAGAGCCTATGTTAAGTTTTTAGCACGACGCGGACGGCAGACGCTGGACGATGAGCTGGCTATGACAATACCTTGGGTTTTCTCTGAAAACAGCCAAGCTAAAAATATCTTAACTAAATAAATGCGGTAACTAGCCTGCATAGGGTGGTACTTGAGACAAAGGATTTCCTCGTCCTGGTTACAGAGCTGAGCAAACTCTATGAGCGGATCTTGCAGCCTGCGAGCCACACACACAGCGTGACGTAGCACCGCAGGGTACTCCCGAAACTCCTCCTGGATAACATATTCACAACACATACACAATATATGAGCAGTAGTAATGACGAACAAAAGAAAACTACGGAAAGTGCATTAAGGCCCAATGTGTACATGTCCATACAAGGGAAAATGTATGGAAGTTTGATATTAAGTACTTTAAATGGATGAAAACATAAAGTTTTTAAGACAAAATAAATGTTTGGTCTTAAAAAAGCGGTCTACAGACTACAGAGATAACTTAAAATAACTGACATATATATATATTTGCTTTGATACTATATAGCATTTTTGAAACTGTGATAACAAACGAAGTTTTCTTAGTTTGATGTTCTTACTTATTGCAAAAAATAAACAAGAGGGCCTGAAAGGCCCAAAGTCACTCACCTGAGATAACAAGATATTATTGGGACAAATCTTCTGACCTAGTTTCATGAAGATCGAAAAATAAATGTGGCCTCTACAGTGTTAACAAGGTTTTACTACAGCCATATAAGGAAAAATGCCCCGCCCCCTGGCGGCCATGTTTTTCAGCCAACCGGCATCATTTTCGAACTCTTTCAAGATATTATTGGGATGAATCTTCTGACCAAGTTTCATGAAGATTGGAAATAAATGTGGCCTCTAGAGTATTAACAAAATTTTATTATAGCCATATAAGGAAAAATGCCCCGCCCCTTGGCAGCCATAATTTTCAAGCAAAGGTTACCATTTTTGAACTCATCTAAGATATCATTGGGACAAATCTTCTGAGCAAGTTTCATGAAGATCGGAAAATAAATATGGCCTCTAGATTGTAAACAAGGTTTTACTAAAGCCATATAAGGAAAAATGCCCCGCCCCCTGGCGGCCATGTTTTTCAACCAACCGGCATCATTTTCGAAACTCGTCCAAGGTATTATTGGGATGAATCTTCTTACCAAGTTTCATGAAGATCAGACAATAAATGTCGCCTCTAGAGTGTTAACAAGATTTAGTATAGCCATATATAGCCAGGAAAAATGCCCCGCCCCTTGGCAGCTATGTTTTTCAAGCAAATGTACCCATTTTTCGAACTCATCCAAGATATTATTGAGACCAACCTTCTGACTAAATTTCATGAAGATTGGACAATAAATGTGGCCTCTACAGAGTAAACAAGGCAAATGCTGACGCCGCACAATGCAAAACGTACAACGTATGACGGACTAAAGGCGATCACAAAAGCTCACCATGAGCATGTTGTGCTCAGGTGAGCTAAAAAGGGAAAATGGGTGATTATATTCATTAATGTTAATATAATAAATGATCTATGGAAAATGCTTAACTGACCATTGAGTTTAAATCATTTTTATTTAAGAGCCGAGTTCCAGTTTAAGCATCAATGAAATCTATGAGAAGAAAATATTGTGTTAATTTTTTTGTTCAACACACATTTCTTTTTCTAGCTCAAGATAGTATTTTGTGCAATTGAGCAGAACATCTTGTTATTAATTTTCATTCAGGACCAATTATTAATGAACATTTGTGTGAATTTGTTTAATGGCTATAAGATGGATTTCTATGTTTAGCGGCAGCAGCCATTTTAGCAATAATGCGGAATCAATGGTACATTTGGTAGAGGACAGTCACAAAAATATCGGTGTAGATTTTCATGAAGATTTACCCAGAATTAAAGAACATATATCCAACATACAAAACTTTGGCCTATATTCTTAATAAAGGCTTTATACACGCTTGCCCCGAAGTTGCTTAGCTATAAGCCAAGATTTTTGTTCATAAATCCACTTTTAATCAATTTCTTACTTGGTTCTTTTATACAGAACATTATTTCCATTTCTTATGCCATAGAACCAGTCGGTACTTTCTTAACATCATGGTTTAAGTTCAAAGATGAATTTCTCTCTCTTCACTGGCATTATATTTGTTACAAAAGCTAAATATTGCAGAGATATTTATTCTATGATGATTTTGGACAGTGATACATTCTCTGAGATCTTTTTAATCTAAGTTCTTACAAGATTGTCAATGGCTATCTAATAAACTTGTTTGAACAACCAGGCACTTGCTACAATATTTTATTTTACACGTTTATGTGATTTATTTGGTAAAGTTGTTATAAACATGGATGATACTACACATGTCACTGATCATATCTGAATATTCATGATTGCTGCGTGTTAACTAACAATTTGTGCATGTCATAATTTTAAATAATGAGGAAATGCTTTTTTGTACATACTTAAAACTTCCTCAAAGACTTAAACATTACAGTTGTTGTTTTACTTATTGCATTACTGAATGGTATATTCATCTAATTGAAGTAGAAATTTCCTATTATAAACGGCTTGGAAAACTACTATAAACGAGTAACAGTCTACATAAACAAGAGCACCGCATAACGGGTGCCACGCTCGGCTGCGATTTAGAGGTCACAGTGACCTTGACCTTTGACCTAGTGACCCAAAAATGGGTGTGGCGTGTAGAACTCATCAAGGTGCATCTACATATGAAGTTTCAAAGTTGTAGGTGGAAGGACTTTGATTTTAGAGTCGATGTTAAAAACCTTTACAAACCTTGACACGGACGGCAGACACGACGAGCTGGCTATAACAATACCTCGGGTTTTCTTCGAAAACAGCCAAGCTAAAAATGACAAGCCTAAAACTCTTACATCAGCTCTTGAGCTGTTTGCGTAGACCATGGCCAGCTCATTGTCAACAAGCTCTACATTGATGGGAGGCAACTGAGCTTCCTGCTCCAACTCTGCTATCACTTTCTTTATGTCATCCATGATCATCATGGCATCACTGGAAAACAGCTTCAAGGTGAGTTGTACTATATCTGGTGAGTTATTATATAAGATTTCAACAAATACATGTAAGGTACCAGTTACAAGCAATCATCGCAATATTCTGATGGCATTGGGTCCTACCATTTTGAAAACATTTTTGTCTCCATAGAAATCTTGATAATCTTTGTTGTGTCTATTTTTTTTCAATCATAAGAAAAAGTTTCACAGTAGTTTGTTGGATTTCATATGCTACCCAGACCTGTTGGTCTCTACAGTGTACTCCACCAAGATAAAATCGTAGACATTTACAAAAGAGAATAATAATAGCAAACAGACGTAATGCCAATGGAAATTGTTTATTTGCTGCATAATCAATGTTCATGACATCATCTAGTTAATTTTATAACAGCAAAAGGTCACCATATTGTTTTACATTATGTTTTAACTTATTTGACAACACTCTTAAAACAGGCATATAGATTAAGTATTTATAGAAGTTAAATGTGAACAAACTTCTTAGTTTAAATAAATAATGAACACATTTTTTTAGACATGCAATATTTATCTCACATACATATTTTAAAACACAATGGATGTTTAAGTAAAACTATTCCTATTGCATACTTTGTAATGTCTGTATAATTAAAACATGCAATTAACATAATGATTGAAACTTTATGGATGTTTAAGGTATTAAAACTTCAAAGAGAGAAACTTAATACTAAAATGCTCAATTTTGTACATGAACCCATTTTTGGATACACAATTCGGATAAAACAGGAGTGTGATGGAGAGACCTCAGGGCAGCTTGTCCACAACAGTAAGATCTGAGGTAACATGTATTTTAACCTTATGAAGAATGAAAAATCTGTTAAAAATTGTCATATTAGAACATTTCACTATTGTTAAACAATGTATGCATTTTCAAGTAATAGAAATGCATGAAACGCAAATAATCAGAACACTCGTGTTCCTTCATTCACATACATTTAATATGCTATTAAAGTTCACAAGAATCTGTTATGGCAAACAACCAAGTATAAAGAGTACACATACTAGTTCTCGGCTGTAACAGCTATCACATGTGGCTTCTTGGTCTCGATGAATTCTTTCAACTTCTCCATGTCCTTTTCCTGCATATATATCAATACACACTTCATAATATACCAAAATTGAGTTAGAGAGAGGACAAACCTGGCCTTTTTTTACAAATATGTATTTAAGGGCCATGACATGCTACAGGAAACTTTGCTGGTTATAGTGCTAGGCCAAGATTTTATACCCAAAATATTGTGAACATATTTGACAATGACAGGATTGAACTATGTACTTTAGAAAGCTGACAAGATTAATTGGGCCAATGATTTTATAATTAAAGGGTAATTATTCAGAAACACCTCCACAATCTCGCAACTTACACAATTGTGCAAATATAGTATGCCCATATACATCATAACCAAGTTACATGAAATCTTGACACCCAAAAGGAGAAAAAAGGCAGCAAGGGGGAAAAAAGCACACAATTGCATTAAAGTTTCCCGACCTTTTCCTCTCTCTCCATGGGTCGCTGAGACCGAATCCTCTTGGTAAGATTGGGCAGGCGAATAAAGTCTGTCACCTCCCCCTCCCCGTTCACCATGCAACCAAACGCTGTGGTATCCCTGCAAAAGGGAGAGAAAAAGGGAGGCTATTGCATATGCAAACAGCATCCTCAAGGATCAACCTTAGCAGCCCGCACAGGCTGATCTGCACTTTATGGCAGACATTCACAAAAAAGCTGGACCGTCGACCTAACCGACGTTTGTAAGAAAGGTCCGATTGAAAATGCTATGTTACCGGTCCGAATGTCCGATAAATAATAAAAGATCAGAAATTCATATATTTCATAGAATTACAATCTGAAAATAAAAAAGCGCTTAAAAGAAATATGAGCATGAAAAAGTTCATCGTATTTCTGTTAACATACATGAAATGTTCCTGCGCATGCGCAACGGACACTTCCGAGTAAATATTGTCAATAGTTGTTACGTTTAAACGAAACAAGTCCTGCAACTCAGATCATTGTAATTGGGGGCATTAACAGTTTGTTCCCAATTGAATTTACGCTGAGTAGTGCATTTTTATTGATTTATATATCCAGGGGTGTGATTGAGGCAAAGTCAGAGGGGAGGAAAATTCTGTTGACTGATTTTGACTACGCGAATGGCGCGCATAACGCAATGACAAACATAAAAACAGACATTAAAATAAACAACTTTTTGAACTTCATAACAATATTTCTTTATAAAAACCTGTTGAACTTCACATTTAACATACTGAGGATGCAAAGTAAACAGTTAAGTATTTATTGTGATCAATAGCAGCAGTTTTTCAATGTATTGAATGACAGTTAATAGACTAAATATAAACAAACACACTTGAGTGTTCTTCTGGTGTTAATGATGTATTAATTGAGTTAAATTAATATATTTAATTTGTTTACCTTTCAATATCTTGCATTTCACATCTTCACTCAGTTCAAAGCTATTTCAGTTAACTGAACAGCGTGACAAACATAATAAAGCAGAATATGCATATGAATCTGATTATACACAGACCCACAGACATATAAAAATCAAATCATGTTTGTCTATTTCCATGTTCAAACGATACTCTCTAAATTGTTTTACTTTGTGAGTAGACTACACTCCAATTTGCAAACACTGGTTTCCGTGACACAAATTCAGTGGGCACATTTCTTAACAAAATATGTGTTGCTTGTATCTAAAACGTAGTCTTTTTTTTGACAAACACATTTCATTATTCCTATCAGACTAGGTGATGTCAGTCGTTTATTCGATTGCTATTTGTTATTTCAATAATCTTAATTTTCTCTTCACAACGGCGCCATTTGCAAACAAATTACAGAGCGCATTTTAAGAACACGATTTTAATTGGAAGATTGGGAAACGACAGCCAAATATATGGCTCGTTTTAAAAATGCTTAGGCAGAATCTACCAGTGTAAAATGCGGAGAGATTTCGCGGGCCGCGGATATTTCAGACCGCTTATAAAATACGTCCGCGGAATCGGTGGTAGCCCCTCTCCCCCACATTTTTTAAAACGAATTTACGCAAATCTCAGAAGTGACATCCAGATCAACCCGATCCGCGGAAATCCGCGGAAAAATCACACACCTGTATATCTTTGTGGCCAGTTTATTGACATGTGTATAATAATTTAGAGTTATCATGTAATTTCACGACCGGGAAATAGTTTTCTATGAACTTTTCGTAATACCGATAATTGCTTAGTGCTTTGAAATTAAGTTGGGGGAAGGGGCGTTTCTCTTAGGGGAAGGGGCCTATATAAAGCCCCTGCTGAATAAGGAAAAGCCCTATTAGTATCTGAAAACTTTTTTTCAACTGCAATTTGCACACCAGTATACAATAATCAAATTTTATATTGAGAATTTGCTTTGTTTTTAACGATTTGTTTGGTTTGAATATTTTTTATTTAAAATATTGCAATTGTGTTTTGATTTGTTAGTGTTCAGTGTTGTGTTGCTTTTTTCCATTTCATTATTCTAATTATCATTATATCAATATATTTGAGTTGGATTACATGATGTTTCGGTCCTGTGAATCCCAGTCTGGTCCTGCAAGTTTTTTAAGTCCACAGGACCGAATGTCCTGTGGACCATAAATACTTTTGGGAATGTCTGTTATGGTATTATTTGTTTTATGTTAGACTGTTAGTCTCTACTGATCAAAATCCACTGATGGCAAAACTGCCATCATGGATAAGACATTGCCAGCAGAGACGAAACATGTATGAGCATCCAACCTGGATTTCTCATGACAGGCTTCATGTACATGCATGATGTTTACAGGTTTGAACAACTAATTTTTAGCTCAACCTACACTGTACCACACCTAGCTGAGTATTTAAGAAGTCCTGTAAATAATTTTTTGTTCACAGTATCATTCTTCCCTTAATATTAACAAAATAAGACGACTTTATTTGCAATACTGTATTTCATGATGTCACTGTGTTTGTTGAAGTGATGACATTAAACCTGTCCCAGTAACAATTACATTTTGTGCATGTAAAATAAGACATTTAAGTGTATCTTTTTGAAAAATTACATTTTGTACATGTAAATTAAGACATTTAAAAATGTATCTTTTTGGAAGCATACATGTCAAATTGAACTTAAATGAAGTTTGTTATATCACAATTTTTTAGAAAACAATTTAGAAAATTACCCGTTTTATTTCACATTTTATAACACTTTATTTCCATAAAGCATGCAAATCAGACATACTCATAAAAAACTTATTGGAGTTAATTGCTAAATAAATTATAGTCAATAAAAAATATGAAGAAGACAATGTTTACATGCAATATTTTTTATAATAATAATGTAAGTTTTGAACTTAAACGAATAATAAACTTTAAAATGAAACTTTATGGTGTTAAAACTGCAAAAGTAATAGTTGCACATGAAACTTGTCATTTTTGGACATGAACCATTTCTGCATATAAACACACTTTAAAATACTAATAAAAATTCTGATATTATCTCTGAACCAATCGTTTTCCTATCAAATATGCTGCCTGGTTAACACTTTTTCACAGAAAGAGAAAAACTGTCTCACTTCTCAGCAATGAACGCGAGGCCCAGCACTCGGAGCCCAGGCTCGTTATCATCCAGGTCATAGTCATCTTCCATGTGCTGCTCTATCTGGTAGGGAGCTACCTTCAACCAGTTGTACAGCTTACGACAGCACGCCTACGATATAAACACATAGGAACAAATGGCATTTTATGTAGGATGTACTAATACATGGGTGAAAGTACACAAATGAAAAAAAGAAGAAGAAATGATTCAGACGAGGGCCAGGCGGCCCAAAGCCCTGGTCATGGGTCGGAAGGCCCTTGGAAGCTCCTGAACGATAGCAAATTGATCAGCAAATAGGAAGCTATCCTAAAATACAAGACCAACATATGTTGACAGTAATTCTTGACGCTTAATATGCATACAATGGAAAACAAACAATGTTATGTTTGCACACATACAGTAACTTTGTTCAGTCATTTAATCTATTATTCATTTATTTTTATTAAGCATACACTTTTAACTTAAAGAATTACTATAAATGTTTAGTAATGAACACTAAATATTGAAAATCTGTCCATAAAAGACAGATTATCACTACTTAATAGCAGTAGGTTCAAAGTCATAAATAGTTAACCCTTTGCATGCTGGGAAATTTGTCTTCTGCTAAAATGTCGTCTGCTGAATTTCTAAAATTAGCATTTGTTTGATTTTTTTTTAAAGAATACTATCAGAATAGCAAACAGTTTGGATCCTGATGAGACGCCACGTTCTGTGGCGTCTCATCTGGATCCAAACTGTTTGCAAAGGCCTTCAAAATCCGGTTCCAGCGCTCAAAGGGTTAAAATTTCTGCAAGTATCATTACTAAATGTCCTTTATAGACATTGCTCATGGAAACTACAGAATTATTACGGATCATAAGCATTCAGGAGTTAGATACACAAGACAAACAATTCTTTTATTTACAATGCATCACACATTTATCTTTTTAAGCCAATCCGTCCATTTTATTCCCTTAGAATCACATTCAGACAGCCATTGCCAACTCCATTTGTTCTTCGCTTCCTTTTCAAGATCTTGTGTGTTGTAGCCTAGGGGTAAGAACTTCATTGAAAATTTGAACTTTAACGCAAGCAGATGACGCGACAAAAAGCCTGACCATGACAAACGCTTTGTTTGAATAATATTACTTTTCAGCAATTATAGCGAAAGTTCAGTACAAAACGCGGTTTCTTGTAGAAATCCGCAGAAGACCTTTGTACTTTGAACATAGATTGACAAAGGCAGTGACCAGAGGGATAGAACGATTAACGAGACAATAAAAAATGCCCAGGGGGATAAACAAATTGAGAAGAAATGGGCGCATCAAATCTTTTATTAGATATGTGTTAACAAAATTGGGAAACCAATTTATCACATCTGAAATCAATTGTATTTTGTGTGTCGGTATTGCTGGGCACACGGCCCCCCCCCCAAACAAAATCTCATTGGATTTACATGTAACAAAAACGTCTCTGAGGAGCCAAACTTTCACCAATGCTAATAGTGCATTAACTATAAGTAATAACAGCTAAAAATTATGGCATGATATCTTTTAATTAATGCCTCAGAGACAATAACACTTAAATATATTTCCAACTGGAGCAAGTTGTGTAATATTTAAGTTGTATACAATAATTCAATACACTGAGAACAAAGAGTCACACAGAGCAGAAGAGCTATGTTGACTGACGGATCACTGCACCTTCAATATGCCCTCCTTGGCCTCAGTGATAAGTTTGAGCCTGAGTTCCTTTTCCATCTGTGGGTAGAGGATCTTTGTGAGCGCCCGCTCCAGGGCCAGGGTTCTCTGCGTGTTCCACTGCTGCACCAGGTGACTGAACTCATCCTGCCAGGGGGGAAACGCATGGGGCATTAGAACCATGTAAGACTTAATGAATGTATTGTTATTAGACAGAACTGTTTTGTTAAAAGAAGACCAACATAGAACTACAATTTACTCCTAGGCTCTTATGGTTTAATGATGGTTACATATATCCATTTGAACTTAGCTTCTAAGCTGGAACGGGTTCCTTATTTGTTTATTACTGGAAGGCAAGGTTTTATTGAAAGAAGGCTGGATATATATAGAACTGTGAGCACCAAGTCACTGAACACATACTGTCCGGGACAGGCATAGAGAGTTGTACTATGAGAGACTAAATGTATTCATTTGTACTGGACAGCAAGATATTATGACAAGGACTTCATAAAACTCCAAGAACCAGGAAACTTAACTAAACCTGTGCTTAGATATTTGCAGTTTTACCAAAAAAGACTTCATTACTGTATTAACAAGCCTATTGACAAGCAATATATGTCCCCTGCCATCTCCACCATTGTCAGATTTTTTATTTTATTTGTTGACATAGCAACCAGAATTTTTGACGTAAATGAAATGACGTGCATAATGTCCATATTGCCATCCATCAATGTTTCAAGTTTCATGAAAAAATATGAAGAACTTTAATCGCAGGATCCAGAAATGTGCGACAGACAGACGCACAGAGCGCAATCCATAAGTCCCCTTCGGTGAAACCGGTAGGGGACAATAATAAATAAGTTATGGACAGCAAGGTTGTGTTACAAGCAGGTCTCTAATAAATTTCTAGTTCAATAAGAATTTTCTCCTTCAAAAGTGAAATGAAGTCATTATCATTCATAACAAACTGCATCTTCAACGTTTCCTTTTATGTTGTTTTATAGTAAATGAAGTCATTATGAATACGTGTAACAAGTGTTATGTTATGTTCTTAAATACACTACAAATAAAGAGAGCTAAAAGCAATATTTAAATACATGCATCTATAACAGGGAAAATGATGTAGTTTTTTTTACTTGAAATGCATACCCTGTAATAGAGAGATTTCACATCCTCATAGTAATTCTGTATATTTCTGTTGTCAGTTTTCTCATCCATGGTGATACTGATCTCAAGCAGTTTTTCAGTCTCTGACTCCGTTAGTCGCAGAAACTGCTCATCTTTGAGGTCCCGTACTGGTTTGTTGGACAGATACTTGATTGGGTAGCATGGATGCGCTTCATCAATTTCCTATAAATATTTATGTTGTTGCAGTGCGGACAGTAAGCAAAAACAAACAATCAACCCCTGCACCGCTGTGTCAGCTATATTCAAGAATAAATATCACAGGAATGTGTAGATAACTGGGAATAAAGTGTCTTGAATTTCATATTGATGACAAATTAGAAGTTTTGATTCATTAACTTGCAAAATTATGATGTAGTTCACTTAAAGAAAACTTTAAAGATTCTATGCAGACAAATCTACCGCACAGACATTCTGACATTCCATTATTCCCCCTTCCTCCAGGGGCATGATAAATCATTAGATAAGAAGTATAAAATCAATATTACTTTTTGAAAATGTTGATATATAATCATGGTTCAGTATATGAACAAAACTAGTATACAATATTCAGATGTGTTTTTAAATTTCCCTCTCAAAACCCCCAAACTGTGTACTAGCCTTGATGCCTTTCTTGGTGGGTGTGACATGGAGCCTGGCCCTCTCAAAGTACGCCTGTCTCACACATTGCCGCACCAGAGGGTCATGTGCCAGTTGCATGGCCACCATGTGACGAGCTCCCAGCATTACCTCCTCTGCTGTCGGGAATTGACTACAGAGGAAATGTTAATGTTATGGTTCATTTAACCCTTTCACCCTCACAAGCAAAGTGAAAATTGCTTTTGGAACCAGCATAAAACCAGAACAGCCAGCGAGTAACTCACAGTCTGTTCAGGTTTTATGCTGTTTGCTGCTCATCAGTATCTTAAGGTTGGAAATGAAGCCTTATAAATTTGATTCTGGTCAAGAAAATTTTTAATTTAATTTAATTGTCCCAGGGACTACAAAACCATCAAAGTGCGTTTACAAGGGATTAAGAGTTACATAGATTTTGATATTTACTACAAAGACAATAATTTTGGCTGTGCATACATTACTATGGGTACTATTGGGACAATATTTTTCTTAAAACAAATTTTTTAAATAAAATTCATTTTAATTATTAAATACTTACCTGTTATCGTATGCTTATACTTTCCAAGGGGAAATAACTCATCCGGAATTTTAACTGGGAATCCGCCACCTCAATACCGTAATACAGGCCAGGTTAAACATAGTGCAATGCAACCTAGCCAAATATCGGTAACCAACCCTCAATATTCTTTCAATATATATACAAAAATATTAATCGAATAGCGGGGTGGGAGGTGGGACTTACCGATAACAGGTAAGTATTTAATAATTAAAATGAATTTTATTTAAAAAATTTGTTTTAATGTCATAAATACTGACCTGTTATCGTATGCTGATTTTGCAGCTGCGGTGGGAAGGTTCGTATATATTTTCCCAACACAGTAGAACCCATAAACAGGGTTATCAGCTAATGATATCAAGTAATCTTCGTTAAAACGGTATTAATTATGACTTCTCGGACAGAGTAATATGTCTATGTCGTAAAGAAGACACTACCGTTAGTGAAACCACAACAAGCCCAAACGTATACAAATTGTATTGTTGGCACTTCAGAAAACGAAGATAAAAAGATGACAAGGTGGTCGGATTCCTCCAGTAAACAGCTTAGAGCACGTCAAAAAGTGGGGTGTGATTAATATATGCCCACAAAACAGACAGAGCTCTTAATTCATGCGGTCAGATCCTAAAAAGGAATGAATCCTTAGATAGGATAAGATTAACTTTCCTTAGTCGAGGTCTAACCCCGAGAAATAGAAGCCGCAGACACATCTCCCCCCCCTTTTTTTGGGGAAATGAAGAGTGTCTTTGAGAACCTCGAATGGACTTCTGACTAACACTGCTGAGATAGAAATTCAAAGCCCTGATTGCCCAAAGAAGTTTATCCTCATCTTCATGACTACCAGTTTAAGAAAACTTGGAAACTTGAAGGTAGAAGCCATATAGAGGACTTGATATTAAGCAAGGAATCCTGGCTGACACAACAAAGTGAAAACGACAATAGATCCAACTGGAATTGGTCGTATTCAACAGAAAAAGCATGAATTTCACTTCTCCGTATGGTAAAAGCCATAATAAGAAGGAAAACCGTCTTAAAATTATATTGGAACTGTTAATAAGCCTGATGAAAAAGGTTCATAGGGAGCTCATTAAGCATCCCAACATGTTACACAAGTCAAAACCGCTAATGAAGGTAAAGGAACGAAAAACATAGTGTTGACATTCCATAGTTTGGATCAGTTCCAAAATAGGTAAGACAGCACAGAGTTGCGATGACTTACACAAAACAAGGTATACGAAAGCATAATCTCTATCCTTTGATGAAGAAAAGAACAAATTTCTTATCATCAAGAAAAAGATGAGAAAAACCTCTATGTATCTAGCAGAGTGATTAAGGTAATAACTATGCTCTCAATTACCCAGTAAAAAATGAATTTCCCTAGAACCTTTATACAGTTCTGATGGAATTATCCTTGCACAAGTAACAAGGATTGAAACTCTAACAGAAAAATGTTCTTCTGTAGAGATAACTAAAAGTTATTAATGGCCAGACATGAAGTGGCACATGTTTGGATCAGTAAAAATATGTCTCAGTGAGATATGATATTTGACCTGTGAAGAAGTTTCCTGAAAATAATTGTACAGGAGACTTAAAAGGTCGTAGAACCATAATCCCATGGTTCATTAAGTATATTTCATGAAATTATGGCAAAAACTCAGTTATTGCAAAAACTCACCAAGAAGGCAAGATATTCCAGTTTATGTCAATTGACGAATGTATAACAATCGCACACCCTGCTGGATCGATTTCTGTGAACTGCATTGTTGACGTTGTTCAGCATACCGGTATACACTACGATATACGATCGCATAACGCTAATATCTAGCGTTTGATGATAAACAACTTTCTTTGATATACTATGTACACCATGCAACTCGTCTGCAACTTCACTGCCGCGCATGCGCAATTACATTATTCAACCCAACGGAAAAATAATTCGAAAGAAAGAACTGCAGGACAAAACGTCCAACAGGGCGTTGCGACGAACTGGTATGAGAAAGACGATAGAGAAAATTTGTTGTTCTTGCAAAGAACGAATAAGTTCCTGATTTCCAGTTACAAGGAGTGATAATATGATCACCTCCGTGTCTGTAAGTAAACCACGACCGATGTGTGATAGTTGAAACCATCACAAAGGAATCGTGAAAATGTGTTGTAAATGAAAAACAGCTAAAAAGAATTTTCGCTTTTCAAGATGTAGATGTGCAGGTGATATTCGTTAGGATACCACATAATTGAGAAAATCAAGATACGTTGTTCTATGTGATCGTCCATAACCTTATCTGCTCACATCTGTATAAGATGTAAGGAAGGTTGTGGTAGAATAAACTATATTCTTGCCAAGATAATCTTCTAGTCTAGACACCACTGAATAGTGGCAAATAATGACAAAAAGATGGAAATCTGTGTCATTAAATAATCCCGAGATTAATACAATTATCTTAAAAATAAAGCTGAAACGGACGTAAGAAAAGACGTCTCAGCAGAAGGACCGGTGACCGGACCGGTAAATACCGACCGGTGACCGGAACCATTTGTCAAGGATGGGTGGGCAAAGAAACCACGGAAAGCCGAACTTTCCCACTCCAAACACACTTGAAAATTGGTAGAATAGGACAGTGTTTAACACTTATAAGTTTATGACCTATCTACAGAATATAGCCTCTTCTTGAACCAATAACAGGCGCCTTTAAAATCCTGGATAATACAGGTCGCAAAGTCATCGATTTGCGAAGTACGGAAATATGATTGATAGTGGTACCTCCGGAATCGGAGGTGTAATGGCAGAAAAAGGTGAAAACCCTAGGGGTAACCTTAAGCGGGTCCATGCTTGCCGGTAGAATGCATGGAAGTCTTAAATTCTGACTTGATTAATCCATTTACTTCAAGACTTCTAACCGGGACGAATTCCGAAAGGAATACGACCAGTTATAGGAAGACGGCCTGTTATGGCCAGAAGTGTAATAGAAGAATAACTTTAAGATGAGGTCCCTCCAGATCCTAGGATCTAAGATCTGAGTTCAATAGGTCCTAAGCCATCTACAAGACTGTAGCCGCTATGCGGTCAATCTGATAGGCAATCCTATGTATCGGAACTCTTGTTGATTCCAGTATCTTGAAAATATGCACTGCCGTAGGAGCAATAGAAAAGCAGAAGTCGATACAAATGTCGTCTTGCTAATCCTGCTAGCGTCATTAATGTGTCCCAACTGTTCCGTGACACTGACTGCAAAGTCTGTAGCCGACAGGTTAAGGCGGTTAAAACAATTCATCCTTCGGGTCTCGAACATAAAATTAATAGAGGTCAAATAGTAATGTTCGACCTCAATGCTAGTCTCCGAGCCCACTTCAGCCGATCTATCTGCAAGACCAGTAGTCTGCGTGTAGCCGGTTGAGATAGAAGTACAAATAACAGATATAGCATGATTTGGTAACCGTCGCCAGTAGAACATCAGTATTGAAAAACACAAAAAGTCATGTAGATTGTTGAATCCATAAAATATAGTATTCAATACAATCATAGCCAGGGGTATACAACTATGTAATGTAGACGATACCCGTGATACTAAAAATTGACCGATGAAAACACAGTGGAATACCGGTAATTGGTAAGTGGTGACCGAACCGGACCGGTCAATGACCGGTAACTGTAGCCCGGTGAACGGACCAGTCATAATATGACCGGTGACGTTACCAGTTAAAGACCGAAAAATGGTGGAATCCATATGGTCTGTAATCAATGTCAAGCACTGCTCGGAAAAGAAGATCATGCCAAAAAAATCCAATCCGATGGCGATGAGACATCACTTATTCTGACCGGTGATCAGTGATCGGAGATATGACCGATGAATGGTGACCGATGTCCGGTGATCGGGACCGGTATAATATAACTGAGTCAGAATGGAAAAAATATCTGGTGCAGAAGAATGACCATCCACGAAGTCATCTGATAATGTTAACCGGAAAACAACGGTAGATTATCAGTATAAATAGGCATAAGTGTCCTTGTAGTTGTAGTGGAGAAAAGAACAGCTTATCCCGAAGCCTGAATGTTAAACAAACTAGTGTTCGTATACAACTACGGCTCGGTGACTGCAACATGTGTGGATGCCATAAAAAGAATCATCACACGTGGAATGGAGACATGATATTCCTAAAGGAATAAAATGGAGAACGTCGATATGACCAGTAGGTTCATTAACGCCTACGTGAGAAGTGGCGACATCCATATAACTTCGATGCCGAAATATTGTTCGGCTACGCTGGAAATATTGTCTTCTACAATATTGTCTCCGTGAGCATTGACATGATCGCTTACAAGCGTATCAACGCCGAGAACTGCTCAATGAAGGAGAGGTATGTTCGATAACTATCCAGTGGTGCTCAATGCAGTCCGCTGATGTCTACGTGAAGGTTGACGACGTCCTCGTTTCCTGCGATGTTGAGATCTGGATCGGCCGAGATGTGGATCGGCTGCGATGAGACCGAGATCTTCTAGAATAACGTCTCCGTGAGTGACGACGTGATCGCTTACGAGAGCCGCAACGATGAGAACTGCTCGACGAAGAAGAGCGTGTCCGATGTCTAATCCTTGATGAAGACGATGTATTCAACGAAGAATAGGAGAATAATTCAATGAAGAAGACCGAGTTCTTCTTCTTGACCGGTGACTGGTGTTATCGGTGGCAGGCCTAACTGATGACTGTTGACCGGTGACCGGAGCGGTGATCAATGACCGGACAGGTGACCGGACCGGACCATTGACATGACCGGACCGGTGACATGACCGGACCGGTGACATGACCTGTGACCGGACCGGACCGGTGACATGACCGGTGACCAGACCGGTGACATGACCGGTGATCAATGACCGGACCGGTGACATGACCGGTGACGGGACCGGTGACATGACCGGTGACCGGACCGGTGATCAATGACCGGACCGGTGACCGGACTGGACCGGACCGGTGACCGGACTGGACCGGTGACATGACCGGTGACATGACCGGTGACCAGACCGGACCGGTGACATGACCGGTGATCAATGACCGGACCGGACCGGTGACATGACCGGTGACCGGACCGGCCGGTCAGACGTTGATCAATGGTCCGTGATCAACGTCCCCGGTGACGTACCGGTCATATCATGACCAGTGTTGTCACCGGATAATGACCGTATGGCGGATGCCAAATGGTCCGGCATTGGTCGATGTCCTTGACCAATGCCTTCGGGCAAAGACCGGCTGACGGGTGTCGCCATATGGTCTGATGTTGACCGACTGTCTAAGAGACTTAGCATAGTACGGTCGCGATCGTGCCCGATACCCGGTGACTGATACTGCAACTATCATCCATGATCTGCGAAGTCACCGGGTATTTATCCACTCTTGTTTCTGCGACCATCATGTAGTCGACTATATGAAAAACAAGAGCAAAGCATATTCAACCATAAACTGGTCACAGACCAGATTATCATACGGCACATTAAATCATTATTTGACCATAATGAAAATTATAATAATACTGCCGTAGATCATAAATTAAACAAAAGTTTAATTCAAAACAGATGAAAAATAAAATGACGATCAATTAGATTGTCATACGGAACGTTAAAATCGTTATTGCACACAATGGCAAATGATAAACAATCTGTCAATAGGAGAACACGCTTTGCACGATCTCGTAACACATTAGAAGAACATGCTTTGCACGTTCTAGCAATGTATTAGAAGAGCACGTTTTGCACGTGGTCGTTCGCGTCTGAAAACACCCAGCATGGTAGAAATAAACCATTGTTCGATAAAAACAAGCATGGCTTACCTTTTACAAATGAAACAAAATCCATTAAATCCACACAAATTAATCCGAATGAGAAATAAAAAGATAAATAACACAATTTATCTATTCAAAACCCCAATCAACCAAGTGAAAAACAATATTTTAATTCAGAGCCGTAAAAGACACGTATACACCTGGTTGATCCGGAAAGAATATTGAGGGTTGGTTACCGATTTTTGGCTAGGTTGCATTGCACTATGTTTAACCTGGCCTGTATTACGGTATTGAGGTGGCGGATTCCCAGTTAAAATTCCGGATGAGTTATTTCCCCTTGGAAAGTATAAGCATACGATAACAGGTCAGTATTTATGACATTAAAAGAATGTGCATCAATGTTTCAGTTGCAAAATAGCTTGACACATAATTTTACTTAAAAAAGTTAAGATACTAGATAATTCTTACATTACACTAATGAATACCCCATATTGTATCCATTACTTCATATTATTTCAGTTTGTTTCTAATACATACATCCTATTCATTCTTTAGTAACATTGATGACACAATAATTTGTTCATGTTCTCTTTACACCCTTATGCATCCTCTACCCTGTCGTAACGATGTTTATTAGGGAATGAAGGGTTTTTACAGTTATTTCTACACCCGTATGGCTCTACTCACCCACTGACGTAGTCCTTGGCCAGCTCCAGTGGCTCCATGGGACACTGGTCCACCTCGTGTCTCGTGTAGTTGTCTCGTACGTTCTCTCCAAACTGCTCCGGGCTCATCCCAAACTGGGAGGCCATCTCACCTGAACACATGATAGACGTTTGTATAACAGGTACACATCTCACCTGAACACATGAGAGACATTTGTTTAACAGGTACACATCTCACCTAAACACATGAGAGACATTTGTAAAACAGGTATAAATCTCACCTGAAAACATGAGAGATGTTTGTTAAACAGGTACAGGGTCTTTTTGAATAAAAACAAGGTTGAACTAGTGACCTGAAAATCAATAGGGGTCATCTGCGAGTCATGATCAATGTACCTATGAAGTTTCATGATCCTAGGCATAAGTGTTCTTGAGTTATCATCCGGAAACCATTTTACTATTTCGGGTCACCGTGACCTTGACCTTTGACCTAGTGACCTGAAAATCAATAGGGTCATCTGCCAGCCATTATCAATCTACCTACGAAGTTTCATGATCCTAGGCATAAGCGTTCTTGAGTTATAATTTGGAAACCATTTTACTATTTTGGGTCACTGTGACCTTGACCTTTGACCTAGTGACCTGAAAATCAATAGGGGTCATCTGCGCGTCATGATCAATCTACCTATCAAGTTTCATGATCCTAGGCCTAAGTGTTTTTGAGTTATCATCCGGAAACCAGTTTACTATTTCGGGTCACTGTGACCTTGACCTTTGACCTAGTGACCTGAAAATCAATAGGGGTCATCTGCCAGTCATGATCAATCTACCTATCAAGTTGCATGATCCTAGGCCTAAGCGTTCTTGAGTTATCATCCAGAAACCATTTTACTATTTTGGGTCACCTTGACCTTTGACCTAGTGACCTCAAAATCAATAGGGGTCATCTGCAAGTCATGATCAATGTACCTATGAAGTTTCATGATCCTAGGCCCAAGCGTTCTTGAGTTATCATCCGGAAACCACCTGGTGGACGGACCGACCGACAGACCGACCGACCGACATGTGAAAAGCAATATACCCCCTCTTCTTCGAAGGGGGGCATAATAAAAGCACTATTCCTAAGCATCATCTTCTGACTTCTACACAAACCAGTATTTTCACAATTTTGAGAATGGGGCCAGGTCCCTTTGGATTGGGAAAAATCATAGTGTTTTTTTTACTAAAATTGGGAAATAAGTGTTGCTGTTGGTTTGTTTGCTAACAAATGCTTCAAAATTGAGGATACAAATGTTTTCAATATTAAATTTACTAAGGTTCAACTTATAGAGCTGGATGGGAGATTAACTTCATGAGGGGTGTAGCTGGATGGGAGATTAACTTCATGAGGGATGTAGCTGGATGGGAGATTAACTTCATGACGGATGTAGCTGGATGGGAGATTAACTTCATGAGGGGTGTAGCTGGATGGGAGATTAACTTCATGAGGGGTGTAGCTGGATGGGAGATTAACTTCATGAGGGGTGTAGCTGGATGGGAGATTAACTTCATGAGGGATGTAGCTGGATGGGAGATTAACTTCATGAGGGATGTAACTGGATGGGAGATTAACTTCATGAGGGATGTAGCTGGATGGGAGATTAACTTCATGAGGGATGTAGCTGGATGGGAGATTAACTTCATGAGGGATGTAGCTGGATGGGAGATTAACTTCATGAGGGATGTAGCTGGATGGGAGATTAACTTCATGAGGGATGTAGAAATATATAAAAAAAATTAATCCTTCAATAGGGAATATTAAGGTTCCATTTGGAAATAACATATTCTTTTTTCTTGTGAATGGGGTGGAATACCAGCCCCGACTTTAAATAAAATAAAACACTGCAAACAGACCTCGTCCACCCACCAAATCCCTTAAAAATAGTATAAACCCTATGGTTGGGTCTTATCCACCGTCAATGAAGAAATAGCCTGTGGTAAATCAACCCTTTGTCCAAAGTTATCTTAAAAATGTCAGGTTTATCCATTAGATCAATAAAACTGTGTACATTGACAAGAACTTAAATTAAATTTTGAAACATCATGGACAAAATATTCTTGAAAAGACTGTCGGTCTTCATTAATAAATGGTGCTGATTTGTGTAATACAATACATGTATATCGTTCAGAAAGTTCACTTAAGGCCATGTTTCTATATTGTAGTATGCTTATACATGTAGAACAGAGATGTAAAGTAAATGCAAGTACCAACATCACAAACATTCATACAAAGACTACAAAATCTAAGGCTCATAAATGCCATCCCATACCAAGTTTGTTCTTCACACAGATGGTATATCCAGACTTTCTGGAGGCCTGCTTGATGTTGTCAGCATCATCATCCACTTCTCGATTTTCCCCTTCCCCTCCCTCTTCTGCCCGTTCTTCTCGCTTTTTCTTACGCTCCATGTCACGCATCTTCTGAATGTCCGAACCATAATACAGCAGGAAGTGGTTGTAAATATCGTGCAGTTCTTCCATTGTCTCCACTTTTCGAACTCTACAAATACACAAATAACATACTTTTAACAGTATTTAAGAGTCCCAGTACTATTGTCATTTAAATCCAGTTATGCAAGTTATTTCATGTCTGTTCAACTACAATCTATTTCAAATCTTTCTTTGTCTGGAATGTGCACGTCATAATATGATTACATAAATGAATAAGATGAAACATTCAACAACAAGATTAATCACACTGAGCCAAAGGGGAGTGTCCAAATTATATTAATCCTTTACCACTTACATTTTCACGTATTTGTAGTCCCTGTGAAAGTAATACTTAATTTATGACCTTTCTTACTAGATTAAAGTTTTTCAGGCTTTATTTCCAAACTTTAGATACTGATGAGCAGCAAACAGCATAAAACCTGAACAGACTGTGAATTACTCTCATGCTGTTCTGGTTTTATGCTGTTTGCACATAGCCATTTTCACTTTGCTTCTAAGTGGGAAAGGGCTAAATATTTTAAAAGTGCATGTGTTACACAGAAACTAAAACATGTACTTTATAGAAACAAACATCTCACCATTGTTTACAAGCAAAGTCAAGGTTTTTTGTGTGTACCTTTCAATATCGTCCTCACTAAGTGTTCTCACATTTGCCTCCAGGACTTTTTCAGGATCAGAATTAACTTCGTACTGATACTTCTGCATGCGCTCAAACAGTCGGATCAGATTTTGCTTTCTATTGCGCACTCTCATCCACTGTTAACGACACACAGATATCTGCATTATTTTTTCTGAGGAGTGTTGTCCGCTTCTTAACATTTACTTAGTTAAGTAATATTAGTACATGTTGCTGTTAGGAATTTTCAAAATTTTAATTCATTAAATTTTTTATTATCTTTTAATTCTATTTCCAATTAGGACATCAAAGTCTGTTTTATTTCTTTAAATATAAATACTTCAAACTAATTTCTGGAATTTCTGTTTATAAATTGAAGAGCTACCAATCTATAACAACATTTGTATCAATTTTCAACAAGAATTGCAACTGAATGTTGGGTGGTCACAAAAAAACAAGAAGTTATAAAAAAACATTTCATGCTTTTGTGAACCTTTTCGTCCCAGTGCCACACTTTCCAGAGGTCATTGATGTTGAGATCAGGCTCAACATGCTCCTTCCTGTAGAAAGCTATGAACGGTACCTGCAATCATTTGGCAATTGGGCATTACACATTATTAACATTTAAAACTTCAAGCTGATCACAAACCTTACAGCTGGGTATTATTGAAATAAAATTCCTGCTAGCAGATATTCAGAAGCATCTTTCTACAGGCTGGAGAGCATTTAATATGTTTCATTATAATCAAGCTAGTGGATGAAAACAAAGTAATTTATGGAGATTATGCCTTAACTGCTCATTTTTTATTTGGTATAATATAGCAACTTTCACAAAATAGTAACAATTCAAAGTATCAATTTCATTACTTTTATATCATTGGGTAAATATTATTTGATAGGGTACATATTATTTGATATTATTTAACAAGTAATCTCATATATTTTTTTTCAAGGAATTGTGTGTATACCTCATGATGTTTATTCCTCATAAAGTCGAGAGCTTTCTTAATTTTTTCAACCATTGTAGGTCCTTTTTTGCTGTAGCCATAACTGCCACCGTCTTGCTCTAAGAATGTCTGTAGACAGACAAAAAGAAATACAACTTTGTCATGCCAAGTTTTTGCTATGATAACTTGGACAACAACTGCTAAAAAAAGACCAGGATTAAACAAGACATGTGTCCAAAAGTCACACAAGCCCCCACATTCCACTTTTGTCTCAAAACTCAACTAGTGTCAAAAACAAGATGGTTTTTTTTAGCCAAATTTGACTTGCATTTCACAGATATCTCTTCTTCAAAAAGTAAAGCTCATAACTCTTTGTCATGCCACATCACTTATTATCACTAATAAAGAATGACAAATCAATATTAATGTCTTAATTAAATTGTCTCTGATTATCTACTACATTATTCAAAAACACATAATCTTCAAATATTTGTGTGTGTTTTTTAAATTACTTACTCAGTTTTTAGACTTCTGGACATACTTTTTATTCATTAAAGTTAACAAACTACAACATGTAAGTATCAATTCCGATTATAATAAATAAATAAACATCATGACTTGCTTTAAACAGATATTAATAACAGAAAGAAACTAAAATCATGGGTTGATTTAAAGAAACACCTCTAAGAAAAATACCCTAACTCCTCCAGAGTTTGCCTATATCTCAACTCCTATAAAAATGACCGAATCCGATTGGCCAAGAGCCGCCACGTGCCCATGGTGAATTTTCCATACACTGCGAGTATTTTCTATACACCCCGAGTTATCGAGTAGTCGGTTGAGATAAAATTGTTACACAGTTAGTAATTGATGGTGTATGGGATATACACCCTCAGTACTTTCATATGATACTCGAGCTTCGCCCTCGTATGGTATGACATAACTGAGGGTGTATATCCCATACACCATCAGTTAGTAACAGTGTAACTAATAATACTTATTTATTACTGAATTTATCAAGTTAAGAATTATGCATACATGTATCACAATATCCAATTAAAACAGAGAAGATGACCTGAAAGGATGAGAATTAACATCCCTGCACAAGGAATTAAAGTGTGCATGAGTAGGTCCTATATTTGCATATATGCAAGAAGCTTAAGTAAAGTGCTGCCAATGAGCGTCACCTGTGTGCTTGTTCGCAAAGTGTCATCCCAGATTAGCCTGCGCAGCCCCAAGGCTTATCAGGGACAACACTTTCTGCTTTTAATGAATTTTAATCGAAGGATGTCTTTTTCAAACATCCAGTTTGGGCAGAAAGTGTCCTCCCTGATTAGCCTGTGAGGACCGCGCAGGCTAATCAGAGATGACATTTAACGCACCTGTGTGGAGATGGTGGGCATGCGAAAGGCCTGCTTGTAGATCCACTCCGACTCCTCCTCCAACTCCCCTTCTTCTGTCTCCTTGACAGGGATGCTGCGCAGCTGGAACCTCTCTGGCATGTCTGTGTTACGCACAATGTTGTCTTTCTCTGTCATGAATGCCCTCGCCAAGGCTTCGGGCTCGTACTGGCAAAAGAATTTCTTCTTTTTTATTTTTCGTAGTGCATCAAAGAGGTTTAAAATAAACTATAAATGCATGAAAAATTTGTTTATCCTCTCAAGAAGTAGGTTCCAGACAGTTTTAAAGTAAATTATTTTTAAAACAGGTACATCCTCTCACTTTGCCAATTTTTGACATTATCAATTTCTGGTTTAGATTTTATGAAAATTGGTATACATAGGAAATGGATGAAGTCAGATTTAAGAAGATACAAGGGTTCTTGACCAGTTCTGCAAGGAAACTTTTAACCATTTCCCTCATAAGAAGCAAAGTGAAAATGGCTATGTGCAAACAGCATAAAACCAGAACAGCCTGTGAGTAACACACAGTCTGTTCAGGTATTATGCTGTTTGCTGCTCATCAGTATCTAAGGGTTATAAATGATGCCTTTAAAACTTGAATTTAGTAAGAAAAGTATAAAATTTAACTTTCGAAGGGACTTCAAATTCGTAAAAATACGTATATGAGTGAGAAAGGGTTAACCAAGTCTGGTGAGTGGTGAAGATTCTTTGAAAACCACTAGACTTCATGATCGAAACACAATGTGGAATACACAAAAACATCTTTCTAAATCTTAAATATGCACATCCTAAAAATGGGGAAAACACTTTTCACTGCACTTTTGGAATAATTTTGATTAATTGTACTATCTCAGCTTAGTTGACCAATATTTATGCTCTTACTGTTGCAGAAGCCTTCAGTCCCCTTTTTGGTCGTGACTTTTTCTCTTTCTTTGGTGCTCCTTCTTCTCCTTCCAGTTCGTCATCATCAATGTACTGTAACATGTGAAAATGTAGACATAATCAATGTACTCTAACATGTATAGGTGTAGAAATCATCAATGTACTGTAACATGTGTAAGTGTAGACATAATCAATGTACTGTAACATGTGTAAGTGTCGGCATCATCAATGTACTGTTACATGTGTGTCGGCATCATCAATGTACTGTAACATGTGTAAATGAAGAAAGGAAACATGACACTATGTGCACTGTTGCATCAGTGCCTTTTTTAACATAAATCATCATGAAAATAGCATTAATTACTTTAAAATCATTCATTTAACAAGAGGACCAACATGGCAATAGATTGCTCAACAGTGTGTTATGGGGCGTGGGTAGTCGAGATCTTAGATTTTTGTTTTGATTCAACAGCTGATTTTGTTTTCTGTGCCTTAATTCAACTTTGACTTCATTTTTATACAAAAGGATCGTAAAATATTAAAGTGAAGTGATCATTGCTTTTTTGTTATAAATCGAGCAAAGTTTGAGCCAGGAGAGCAACTATTCAGCACAAATTGCCTTCATATGTATTCCCTTTGTCACAAATAGATCATGCTACCACCGCTTTAGGAGTCGTTTTTTCATGTCACATATTTTATATAAAAGAAACAAAAATGGATGTCTCGGGCACACAGAAGCCCTTTTACCTCATCTTCTTCTTCTTCTGATTCCTCTCCTGCGTAATCTTTGAACTCATCAAAGTCAAAATCAACACCAAATATATCCTGTGCTTCTTGCAACAGTCTGAAAGCAATAAGCATACAGTATTAATTATCAACATAATTTTGAAGGCCTTTGCAAACAGTTTGGATCCAGATGAGACGCCACAAAACAGGATCCAAACTGTTTGCTATTTTGATAGAATTCTTTGAAAAAAATCAAAGAAAATGCTGATTTTAGAAATTCAGCAGACGACATTTTAGCAGACGACAAATTTCCCAAGTTGCAAAGGGTTAATTCCATGTGCTGCCTGCACATTTGCCATAGTTTTATAGTCTAATTGCCAGACATTATGACTACTCCTCAGAGCACCTCCATTCAGAGGCATATCTGGAGCTTCACTGGTTACAATGTATATATGTCCTGCAGCCTATTATCAGTGGATGAGGCTCTGTTACAGTAATGTTGATTCATTAACTAATATATGATAATACAAGGGACAAAATTGTCACAAAACCAGGTTTGCATTGTGAAAAAAAATCTGATCAAGGGAGAAAACTCAAACTGAACTCTTGAAATGAACAAACAAAATTAACCCCCTTTGTAAGTTTATTTTTTTTTTAAATCTATTTTTAGTCGTGGCGACCTTGACATTGGAGATATTGACGTGATTCTTTCGTGCGACACACCGTCCCATGATGGTGAACAAATGTGCCAAATGATTTTAAAATCTCACAATGAATGACAGTTATGGCCAGGACAAGCTCATTTATGGCCATTTTTGACCTTTGAACTCAAAGTGTGACCTTGACCTTGGAGATATCGACGTAATTATTTCTCGCGACACACCGTCTAATGATGGTGAACAAATGTGCCAAATGATTATAAAATCTGACAATGAACGACATTGTTCCGCCCGCCTGCCAGCCCGCGCGACAGCCAGCCAGCCCGCCCGCATTCGCCAATCTAATAACAAGTTTTTTCCTTCCGAAAACCTGGTTAATAATCTTGTTAAACGTTAAAAGCCCATTATTGTGATAAAAGATGCTTTTCATGAAGGTTTTCATTAACGAAAAGCAATATTAGGTAAATCATCTATAACTTTTTTAATTCAATAATTTCACGTTCATAATAGTAAACCACTACACAACTAACAATTTGCAAACACAATTTTGCACATGATTTCTTACATCTAACATGATGTTTTGCAAACATGTTCAATCAAATCACACATAATTATGTCATTTATTGAAAATTCATCCAAGTTGTATTCAAATTATGCCTCAGCATTTTTTAACACATATCACAGCGATTTATTTTGCTTGATTGGAAAAAGAGCAGGTACCAGTCTAATTGGGAAAAAAATAGCGCGAAAAAAAGGAAATTGGGAAAATTCACATTGTTAAGTGTTCAGATTTTGGAAATTGCTATATTTGATTTGTTGAAAACAAATACTTAATAAAATTATAAAATAATAAAAAAGTGTTGTTCAAGATTTTGCTCCATTAGGAAAGTGCCATTTTCCAGTATGATAAAAAGAAGGGGAAAAATCGATGATATCATAAAAACATCAATCAACATAATACTAACGCATCTGAATGAATAATGTGTCTCTTCTTTTTCTTTCCTCTGATAGGCTGTCCATCATCTCCGACAATAAAGTCACCAAGCTCTGTAATAATAAAACAAAAAGCAATTCAAGATCAGTCAAACACAGCAGGATTTCTCCCTCTTACAGAGAAATGTTCCTCGGCGCAACACAATTTTTACATGGCCTGGCTATGTTCAAGAATTCCCAAGGCACTAAAAGGGCATGAGGAGGCCCTGGAACTATATAACAGGTTTAACAGGTTTCATTCTAGGGGTCAGACTATTATTAATATAAAGCCCCGCTATTTACTATCTACCTAAAAAATGTTTAGGTACAAGCCCAACTTTGAACATCTACAAACACTTTCCACCGCTGGCTTAAGCATACCATCTTCATCTTCTGAATCTTCCACAGTAAGGTCCTGTGCTTCCGTCTCTGCCTTCGTCATTCGTGACCTAGCATCATCATCCTCACCCTCTTCTTCCTCATCCCCTGATATTGACATGGTTGATTTTATTGAAAAAGAAGGTATGATAACAGGTACAGCAAATGAAATCAAACTTTAGCTATGAATGCCAACTTTTAATCAACATGTAATTTGTTTACACATTTAAAACACTTGAAAAATATTTGGGGGGGGGGGGAATATAGAAACCTGGAAAATATTTTTAACTCGGCAACCATGATCAAACAAAGATCTTACTTTGTAACAAGAAGCGATTGGTGAGGAAGAAACAGCTTCAGTACAAATATTGACATCACTAACAACTCCTTTAATTATGAAAACTGTATATTCGTTTAAGAAATAAACAAAGTCTTTAATACTTCTTTTTTAAGTTAAGAAATCAAAAACTATAATGATGCAAATAATTATGTCATATTGATCTTAAAGGCATACATAGATATATCATCAATTGTAAATGTGACATGCATCAAACTCACCTTCGAACAATTCATTAGCAATCCTCTCTCTTTCATCTCCTTCCTTCTCTCCTTCTTGCTCACTGTCTTCGTCATCTGTTATCACTCTCTTAATGCGCTTAAGCTTTTTGGACTAAAATATTGTAACATTGAATATTGTTTTATTGAAATTCAAATCAAATTAGGCCATGCACTGTGAAAAGGGGGTTTAATGCATGTGCGTGAAGTGTCATCCCAGTTAAGCCTGTTTAGTCTGCATAGGCTAATCAGGGAAGACACTTTCCGCTTTTATGATATTTTATGTTTCAATAAATAGCTTCTTAGCAAAAATCAAGTTTACACGGCAAGTGTCATCCCTGATAATCTGGAATGACACTTTATCCACATGCATTAAACCATTTTTTCACAGAGCACGGCCCAATTTCAATCAGAAATGGCTCAGTGTAAATGTTTCAGTTATTGCTAAAATATAAAACACGTTTTCATGTCAATTTCGTAACTAAGCATATTAATAGTGTTTTTCCCAGGCCGTTTTAGAGTGGCGCAGCGCCATGCCCTTTTTTGAAGCGCCACGCTGCCCCTTTCAAGCCATTTAGCGCCACGCTGCCCTTCCAAAGGCCACCGCCCTGCCCTTTTATGAGCAACCGCTGTTTTCCGCCCTTATTGATAACATCTTAATCACCCCCCGAAAATCCGACATGCTGTGAGAAGTTGGGCATGCTAGGAGATGCAGCCAATATATTTCAAAGAATTTTGGTAGGGTAAGTAAATCCAGTTCTATAATTGTTTAAAGGCATTTTCTAAATAAAATATATTTTGGTGCATGCAAAGGAGATATTACCATGTATGTTAGAAAAATCCTGATTATTAACATTCAGGATTTATTGAAATATAGCTATTTAATGCAGGGATTTGTCCCATACACTGTAACTCCAATATAGTGCGGTCCGTTATAACGCTGTGTCCAATATAACGCGGGGGGTCCTTGGATCCCGTTTTTTCTCCAACCTTCCATTTCTGATTCAAATCCATGTTATGCGACTTCATGCATTTTCAGAAAATTCAAAGAAGCCGGCGATCACAGCTTGATTGCTTGATCCGTCATTTTAACTGATTTTAATCGATCAGAGGTTAAACAACACTCAACAGCTAATTGGTGTTAATCTGTTGTGTAATGTCAATAAAGGTGTGAAAACTCGCGAGCCCGTGTTTATTACATGTATTCCCTATCAAAGCGGTTCAGTGCACTTATTTCAATAAGGCAAGTGCAAGCGGAATAATTAGAAAAATTAAAGTTATTTAAAACGATTACCTGGTTATGTTTTGTATTTATCGTGTATTGTATTTCATTGTAAAAACTATGGCTGTGTAAGTGTGTTATCGTTTATTATATGCTATACATGCTTGATAAATAAAAAGATCTTTGAGTATGTTTAATGTTTCAGTATGTATACAAAAAAAAAAAAAAATCCTGACGATTTATTTACATGCTAACGCAGTGTAATAGTTAACAGAGATGCATTAAATGTTTTGCCCGTTATCAGAAAGTCCATGAAAAGCACGTTTTTTACATGCTGCGTATGACGCAATAAAACATTTTTTTGTACATGTATCGTATTGCATTCAATCTAAATTTAAATTCGCTCGTCCAATGAAAGCTGTGTCCCATAATGCACTGTACTATTTTTTCTGAAAAATGGCGTAGGCATATGAATTTGTTTTTGAAATTCGTCAACAGATTTCTTGTCATAAATGTTTAACATTATTTTTTTTCATTAGTGATGTTGTAATTATATTGGATTATCAGATAAATGTGCACATTAGAAAAGCGGTATGTATACTGTTATCGTTCGATTCGGTTTATATGCATGTATTTGCGGATGACAATACACAGGACCTATATTATAGGCTATACTATACCTGTTTTTTATAGCCACCTTTAATAAATAAGCTCAAAACTTATAACGCTGTCTGTTTATAACGCTGTTGCATGGCTTGGACCCCGTCATTCGCGTTATATTGGAGTTACAGTGTATTTAGCACTTTATTTACAAATTTCTATAAAGGTTTGCCAGTGAAAAAGTTTTTTCACAGACAATTATATAAACATATGTCCCCGAGTAACATATCCGCCAGGGTTTCTTAAAAAAGTTTGTATTGGTGGAAAAAATTGACTTTACATACAACGTGTTGATGAAAAAATGATATGACATGGTGCTGTACAAAGATGTCGAGATATGACATGTGTTAATGCATCTGTGTATAATCAGATTCATATGCATATATTGCTTTATTATGTTTGTAGTGCTGTACAGTGTATTGAAACAGCATGGAACTTAGCAAGGTAAATATATTAATATTAATCAAAGTAAGATAAATACATCAATTACCATTAAATGTGCTTTTGTTTATATATTTGTTTCCACAACTGCCTCTGATGTGATTACATGTTTCACCCTTATTCAGGTATTCACAGAATTTTTTTGCCTAAACTGCGCGCTAAAATGCCCTTTTTGAAAGTAATGCGCCATGCCCCCTTACCCTCCTGGGAAAAACACTATATTAAGCTATCCTATGGGAAAACAGTTAAGATCTTAATCTTTTCATTGATATTCTGAAAGACTGCTAAACAAATACTGCTCTAAACTGGTATTTACCCTTTTCACTTTAATGCCAAGATTTTCTTCAATCAGATCATAATCCTCATCTTCAAGTTGATCATCCTCTTCTTCTGACTCATGCTTCCTTTTTTCTCCTCCCGCTCCCTCCTCCTCCTCTTCTTCAGGTTCATCTTCTTCAACATCTTCATTAATAAAGTCCTTCATCTCTGCTGCGATCGCTTCTTCATCTGCAGCAAAGAATGACATGATTATAGTATCCTATTAGTTTTTGAAAGACATCAGTACATGTATTAATTGACTAAAGAAAAGTATCAGTAATCTGGTCAAAGCAAGAAGACATATGTCGAAGTTTGAACTACTCAAGTTTCAACAAGTATAGATGCATAAAATAAGTTTCATACAAAAGTTTTCAACTTTTATAAATACCAAAGTGAAGACAATTTTACAAACAAGTCAACAACTTTTCATTAAGACTAATGTTTCAATAGATAAGAATTTATTGCTTATAAATATTACTGGAAGGTAGCTGTATAAACTAGTGTCAGGTAACTCAGGTTTGTGCGCAACTTGTGAAAATATTATTTTATATGATCACTCATGAAATACAATCGATATTCCACCGAATCCAACAAATATCCTCTATATACATGTACCTTTATATGTTGAACTTCATGTTATTTATATTAATGACTATATTTGATACTGAAGTATTTATAACTGACCAATTCGTTATGTTTTGTTATGTGTATGAAGTAATTGAGATGTATGTTGAAAATAAATAAAACTAAAAAAGGATTTACACTGACGCAGTCAAACTGGTGGGTAAAATGGCTTGAACTATTTGATGTATAGGTGAACTTTAACAAAAAAAATCATTTTAAGATAACAAAAGTATCAAATATTCAAAGGAGTTCAATTTTCTTGAAAAGTGTCTTACACAGTAAAATAATTAACCTGTATCTTCTTCATCATCATCGTCATCATCATCAGAGATGATATTTTTTCTTCTTCTTTTCATTTTTAGATAACAAAATTATAAAATAATCAAAGGAGTTTAATTTTCTTGAATAGTGTCTTACACAGTAAAATAATTTACCAATATCTTCTTCATCATCATCATCATCATCAGAGATGATTTTTTTCTTCTTCTTTTCCTTCTTTGATTTCTTCTTTCTCATCATCTCGGAGTCAGACCCTGAACCAACATCTGAATCTTCAGCACTGCTGGACCGATCAGACACCTCCGCTTCATTCTCAAAAAAGTCCATTGTTTTACTGAAAGGAACACAATTTATTTATCACTATAGACTTTTGATTTTTTGTATGTCTTACATTACTTGTAACAGCCTTTAGGTAACAAATAGGCCAACTTGTTAGTTGGACACTTTACTACAGCGAAGAAATAGCTGCCTTAAAGTAAACAATTTGTTTTCTAAATGCGATACCAAACTTATAATAAATTTGCATTTAAAATGTTTTGGTTACATGCTTCTTCCATTTTTAGAATGTATGTTTTAAACGGACCATGTTTTTTTAATTTACTGCGACGATAATTCGATCTCGAAACTAGTTTCGTGACAAACAACTGTATCAGACTGTTGTGACATTTGATGTTATTTCCAAAATTAAATAGGACTGGTCCTTTAAACTTATTAATTAGGAGACACACGATCAAAAGGAAGACAATAGGACGGAAACAATTTCTATAATTTATTAGAAACAAACAAATTACAGTTTTTGTTCAGGACAATATTATTTCACGAGCATGGCCACCATATTGAAATTTGACGTAAATACTAAGTCTGCATTCATTGGACAAAAATATTTTAGCTCACCTGGCTGGTACTATTAATCCGGGCTTTAGGCAAACAGGTCCAGAATATTCAAATGGATCTCTGCTTCACTGTTTTCTGTGTAACCAGTATGCATTTCATGTTCTTACCCTGCCAACATTAAGCGACAACTTCAGTGAACCAACCAATAAGCGCACTACTTTGAAGAACTCGTTTTGATTTTAAGAAACCGGAAAACTGTCGATTTTCGTAGTACTTCTACTTATAGCAGTCCACTACAACGAAGTGTCGCTTTGAAAAACCAATTCAAATTCTTAGGTCAATTTAAAATTTACAGGTCAAACCTCAAACTGGAAACCGGAGACGTAGATGTTATCTATGTCTCTGCTGGAAACAATGCAGCTTCTCTGTACTGTAACTTAATAATTTATCGGTAAATAAAAAGGCCACATATAGGACCGATATGTGGAGACTGAGTGTCTCGTGAAAGATTAGTGTCAGTAGATGAAAGATCTAGGTCCCACAAAACGTCAAAGTTCAATTTTGTCTTAATACAGTTGGCCGGTCTCCGTCGAGCAAAAATGTGCAAGAAGTGTTCATCGTGTGGAGACGACAGTTCGTTTGTAAAATAAGGGCCCTTAACTGAAGACAGTTTTAAAATTTCATACAACAATATTGACCATGCACGAACGGCGAATCGAGCTTAAAAGATAAGGGCCTCACGGCTAGATTGAACTTTACCGGTACGCAGTTGTTTACCACTATCGACAAAGCGGGTGTTTAGGGGCGGTAGCCCCCGATACTAAAGAAATATACAGGATAAAAGGATTATAAGGTGTTGCGTTAGTTGTTATGTGTTAGGTGTTAAGGGTGAGGGTTAGGGTATGCTGTTTGATGTTAAGTGTTGCGTACCGGTAAAGTTCAATCGTCCCGGGCCTCACTTAGAAGTCAAGTGTCGAGATTACGCATGATGCAGATTGTCTATAAAGTCACCAATTCTTCAAGTATGTATTTATTCACTTATTCATTAAGCAGTTTTCAATAGCTAAACAAAAACGTCAGATTGATGATGTGTGAAGGATGTTTATCAGAAGACCGTGTCCCTAAGAAAAATGGTAATGCCATACTTAAATATTAATGCTTATTAAATTAACGCAACTTGTGTAGACGTAGACTCCCTTGTTAAGCGAACAATTCAAAAATAACTTGCCACACATATGATCATTTTTCAATAGTGTTTTGTATGCAAAGCACGTCCCCGGAGCTCAGATCAATGTCAATGCGGTTTCAACTTAAACTGCGATCGTTAATCACGGGCGCCACCTCTTTTTTGCGATGCATTAATAAATGAACCAATTCTTCTTCCGAGGTGGCGCTAAGGACCGGATGTTTTGAACTTTCACGGATAATTCTTCAGGGTGAGTAGGTTTTATTTATTTTTCCCAACATATTTCGCATTATTTTAACAAAATCGGACAACGTAGTGCGATTCAGCGAATACTAATTAATCCACATATGTACATAAACATACAATCACAACCCATGTATTTGGAAACGTAAGACCTTTATAAGATGTGGCATGGTGGAGTTTTTGAAAGCAAATCGATTCCTTTTGCCTGTGTGACGAGCAAATTCCACCCGATTAACCGATTAATTCGCGAACAACATCAAACGATTGCGTTCAACATATACTTGTTGCCGCATGCACAAACACGTTGGCTCCTTAAAGGCTCTATAAAGGTCACAAATCCAATTATTATGCATATCAACTGGTCTAATTTTTACCGGATTTCAGTTACTCTTGCATAAAAACTGCTAAATAACACAGCTTAGGTACAACGCTGTCAAGAATTATGGAAGATAAACCCGTTTCATAATTGGAAGAAATGTTTACATTTTTGCAACTAACTTGATGTGTAGCCTCAGAGCGTTGACATATGCTAAAAATAGCCGAAAGAAAATTCAATTTTAATTCTATTTTTACAACTTTTTACCAGCAGAAAGTAACTTATTAGATCACTACAAACGTTTTAACCATTAAGAAAAGACCTACTTTGTGAGTTATACCGGGAAACGTTACATCGTTATATTTTTGGTGACCTGAGTCACTTTCTCTTTCGCGAGTAAACAGCAATTTAAATAAACTGATTGTTTGTAAACACAATTGACTTGGAGGACACTTTATTTTGAGCTCAAAACAAGTTGTATTGCTCATTTTTTTATTATTATGTCCAATAGCATATATATATTGTTTTTTGATAACCTTTATAAATAAAATATGAAAAAATATTTAAAAATGTGTAAATAATTACGTATCTTCATCTTTATAGAGCCTTTAAAGATTGAAAAGATAATTTCCTATTTTTTCCAAAAGAGATTAAGCCACTGCCAAGGAGGTGGCGCTAAGGACATGAGATGGCGCCAATGCGCGATATATGAATCACCACATGACTTCCATTGGATAGATAATGTTCCTTTTTCATATTTATTTTTATTTTTCAACGTTAATACTTACACCCAAATCTGCACGGAACATATACACATACTATAACAAAACAAGATGTTAAAATGTAAATATACAAGTAACCAACACAATTAAGAACTCAATAACCTGATCAAATAGTGTAGGAAAGACGCCCAAAATATGTAATATTCAATTAATCCAATAATTGAGTTCTTAACATTCTCAAAATTTTTGTTCTACAACAAATGTGTTTATGCAGTAAAATAATTCACAAAATGATTAAAAAATGTTACTTCTTTTTTAAACGATTAGTTTTGGTCCATATTTCAATTGCTTTATTCACTAAAAGGCATAGTTCAACGAATATTAAATAGGGTAATATATGTCGTTTGTTCCTACTAAAATCTGCAAAAAAATTAGGATAACTCCGGTTTTAATCATTAACCTTTTTATTATATTCAAGTTTCTTACTTGTTTTATAGTATATTCAATTACAGCTTTCTTCAAAATCTCTTTGCAATACACGTTTCTTCAAAATTATGTTGACTTTACTTGTTACATTGGTATATTTATTATGATTGGGTTAAGAAAAAAGGAAGAAATTTGACTTGGAATAAGACAAAAAAGTGTATGGCAACCTCATATCATTAGCACCACCTCTTGGCATTGGCTCCATCTTTTCTGGAAAATACCAAATTATCTATTAGATCGAAAAGAAGAATATTTGTTTGTGCATGGAACAACTTAAACATGCTCAAAGCAATTACTTGATGTTGTTGGCGATTTCATTGGACGGAAATTTGTTCGTCACACAGTCAAAAATAAATCGATTTTCTGTTAAAACATTACCATGCCACAACTTATAAAGGTTATCAAGTTTCCAAATTGGCTGTTATTATATTATAATTGTAACCCAGCCAGAAAAATCCCCGACCATATTGGGGATCGAACCCGGGACCTCCCGGTTCAAAATCAGGCAGACACTCTACCGCGTCGCTATAAAAGCTAGCTCATATAGCAAGGCAGTATAAGTTCTCCTTATACCGAACCCTGCTACATACACCCCCTCCAATTCTGAAATTCTTCCACGAATTTCCTATTGCCATGACATCTGTGGGACGTCTGACACACCTGGTGGGTTTTTTACGTTGGGCGCCAATGTAACCCAGCCAGAAAATTCACCCGGGGCACCATATGTAGCAGGGTTCGGTATAAGGAGAACTTATACTGCCTTGCTATACGAGCTAGCTTTTATAGCGACGCGGTAGAGTGTCTGCCTGATTTGGAACCGGGAGGTCCCGGGTTCGATCCCCAGTATGGTCGGGGAATTTTCTGGCTGGGTTACATTGGCGCCCAACGTAAAAACCCTACATGTGTGTCAGACGTCCCACAGATGTCATGGCTATAGGAAATTCGTGGAAGAATTTCACATTTGGAGGGGGTGTATGTAGCAGGGTTCGGTATAAGGAGAACTTATACTGCCTTGCTATACGAGCTAGCTTTTATAGCGACGCGGTAGAGTGTCTGCCTGATTTGGAACCGGGAGGTCCCGGGTTCGATCCCCAGTATGGTCGGGGAATTTTCTGGCTGGGTTACATAATTTACATGTGTGGGTGAATAAATCTTCGCTGAATAAATCTACATTGTTCGATTTTAAAAATAATCCGCTGTATGTTGAAAAACATATCATCCTTCTCACTCTGTTGAATTATCCGTGAAATTTCAAAACATCCGGTCCTTAGCGCCACCTCGGAAGTAGCATTGGCTAATTTATCAATGCCCGTGATTAACGGCCGTGTAAACGTAGGTGCTAAAATACAGAAAACGCACAGTTTATGTAGACTGTAAGTCTATCATTTAAACGCACGGACTTGTTCACTGATTGGCGAGATGAACAATTTCAAAATAATGTCACTCTATTGTTTGTTTATTGATACTTATCTATCCAAGTCATCACAAATGAAAAGAGTTTGTAAAGCTTTATATTATAAGCTTTATTCATCTACTTGACGCAGCAAAGTGGCCAATATTCTGAAATCAGCCAATGAAATATTCGGATTAATTCATTCGGGTTTACTGGCGGGAATTAAGTTTCGCCAGTATTTCATAGGATGTTGATAAAGGTCATTAAAAGTAAGCTGGCTTCGACAGCTACGCAAAAAAAAACGTGTTTATCATTTGTTTACATCGTCAAAAATCACTGCATTTAATTTACGCTATTTTTACATGACTGTTTTGTTTGTGATTGCAGGGAACAAACTATCCTTGCTCATGGTGTCAGCCCTCCTATATTATCGTGACTTTAACGAAAAAAAGAAGTGCTGGAAAGTTAATGGTTTTTTTTTCACTGTTTTGAAGATGTAATTTATTTGATGGTTTTACATGGCTATTACGACGATAATTCTTTCTTTTCGGTGTTCATTGAAAGAAAGTCATGTTTATTCCAGGGTGATGATATGAGTTTTAAATTACGTAACACACAATTATGTTAGTTTGTTTATGGATAAAGAGCTTTATCAAATGTTACAACATAAGCAAGAGTTTTGTTTTTACATTAAGATACACTTTTAGAACACTCACATCTATGCGCATAAAAACAAATCTTAGCAACAAATCAGAATGGCCGATATTATGAGAACGGTTTATGGACGTTTCGTGCCACTACCAGTTCTTGCCACTGATATTTGTTTTGAAAAGGGGTAGACGTTTAGTTCCACTGATACTATATAGGTGGATACTTGTAAATAATACCGTACATGTTTGAATCATAACGGGATGTACCAGTGTCCGTGAATCAAATGAGTACATGGAGCTAAGTCTAGCCAGTATATTTTGTCAAAATAATGCAGATTTTAAATGCAGTTTTCGTTCTTACGTCCAATAATACACACTAAAACTATAGATTGACCACGGAGCGTATATATTGAGTCTCATCTAGTGTCCGTGGATTGACCAGAGACATAGATTACATGTTCTCTCTACGTCTCTGGATTGACATATTCAACACATGCGTGTTTTTGTATATGTGTTCACTTCCAACAATGGCAACATTCGTATGTATTCATTGAGAGGAACGATACGATGATACGGATTGGCATGCTACAGCTCTGTAAAGAAGTGAATCTCGTGCACATGGGTTTCATTAGGTTGTATTTGAGAGCATGGAACGACAAATCTGCGTGGAGATTGTATAGGATTGTCTACTTTCTTGATTGCAGAAAACTTATTGGTAGATGTCATCATGGCACCAGGTTCTGTACCAGTAGAGCGATGGGCCAAAATAGTTTCTTGATTTAAATGGAGCGCATGCGCACTGTTCTTACATCGGTCTGTCATGTCAGAATCCAGTCATATTCCAGTTGAGAAAAGTTTCTGACAATATTTCTTGGAAACCACTTTTTTGTCAATTGAAATCGATCTATGCAAGCTTTTGGCTGATCGTAAGTCTTGTGTTTTCAATTTTTGTATTTTAAGCCATTTAACATTAGTACAAAAAGCTGCATAAAGGTGGGTGGGGTGAATAAAATAGAAAACAAACATTATTTTGTCAATTTATGACACAAGTTTAATAATCAGCAATAATGATGTCTACAACATTTCTTATGAAAATATACTGACATGTTAAACGCTTATTGTACAATTGATAAGTTACATGCAATCTCTCATAGTGCATTTCGGTGAGAGACGTTGCAAATTGTGATCAAAATTGACAGCGTGTAGGTATCCTTCCACTACCTTTTAGAATGTTGGACAAAGTAATACCTAAGTATTGGTTTTATTTGATGTTATTTTACATGTACATTAGTAAGATTGCAGTGCTTTCTACAGGATTTTTGTCAGGCGCCCTGGGGTTGATAGGGGTGGTTAGGAAGGGGTGTCCCCTCCCGACGTTGATTTTTTTAAATTTAACGTGTCAATTGACGTTCTGTGGTGCGTTATAACTCAAATAAAAACGTCAAAAGACGTCATTTGGTGCGCTATGACTCTTCAAGAAATCCCCCCAGTCATTTAAAAATATATAATATATTGTTTAATTGTTTTAAAACTTTTCCGCATAGATAGTAAAATCCCGACTCGAAAGAGTCCCCATACATCCATTTCAACCAGACTTGTGCCCGACGTCAATAAAAAATAATTGTCAATAGTTAACCCCGCCCTCATAAGCATTCGCGTAACCGATTGGACGATGAACATCACAGTTTGACAACTGGAAAGTTACCTGAGAGTTTCCTGTGATTCATGTACATCCGTGCCAGCATAAATGACTGTGTAATGTGGTTAGAATAATCGATACGCGTGTCATGCTATCTCCTATCAGTAGATTATCTATGACCCCATGTGGTGTTTATGGCAATTACATGCGAAAGTAGGTACCAAGTGCTCTTTTAAAACAGGGAATATTGATACACTGATAAAGAAATCTTGATTTTCTTGACATTCTCCATTTTCTTTTACTGTAGAAATACACTGATCGGAAAATTTCAAGCGCCCTGGGGACTCTGATTTCGGAATTCAAGCGCCCCGGCAAGGGGCCGTTGAATGCTCTGGGGAAAACCCTGGATTGCGTTGTCAATAATGTAGAAGAATGTAGATTTGGATTTGGTACCAGCAACTAGTTTTGTCAAATGTGAGAAAAGTAATTATCGCTGTACCGAACTTAAGCGAGAAGTCTGGGTTTGTGTCCCAGATTGGCTTCCCACTTTTCACCAACCAGCGACATAATGATACTGAATCAAGTCAGAAAAAATATTGTAAAAACATGAAATGGGTAAAATTTGAGCTGTGAAATCTTCAGATTGCGACTTCTCAGTCTTTTCAATTGCTTAAGTATAATAAATTGCACAAACCAATTAAAATATTCATTTATATGGCTTTTGGCCTTAAATTTTCAGTTTAATCGCTCAATTTCTTTCTTTTTCTATCGCAGATTATGCACTTTTGGAAATAAATTGATGCAATTTTCCTTCCTTTTAGGAATGTTTTAGATGGAAATTAATACTTTGTGCTTGTCCAAGTGTTTAAGGATATGGCGACAAAATATATTCACTAATAGTTTGGAGAGCTTGCAGGTGAGTGACAACAGTCTGCTGTCCTTGACTCCTTGGGTGTGTGCTGTTCTTGGCCCTTACAAATTGGGGCGATGTTTGTGTCTCTCCAGTTCATCAGAATTTCACCTGTGTTTATTGAAGACGGCATTTATTGCTGCAAGGTTTTCGCTGCCGATTGCCACTGGCGTAAATTACGACAAATTTTCAAAAGTGGCGACACATTTTTCAAAGTGGCTAATTTCATTACTGTCACTTTAATTGAAGTCTGTGCTAATCTTTATAGCATGAAATCTGGTCAGGTATGCATTACTGGAGCATATTTAGTCATCAGATTGCGTACAAACAAGCCATACGCTCATTGATTGTTATCAGATGGCTAATTGCCCCTTTGTTCCAGATGAGAATGAAATCTTATGAAAGATTATCTTTAATGTAACAGCATGTTTCACTCTTGGGTGGACACAAACACTGTCAGTTGAAATCAGACAAAATTCCACACAGTGCACCGTCCCACATATGCTCCAGGGCCATCATACTACTTTGGGGGAAGGGGTCCGCAGCCCTTAGGAGGGGGAATTTTTGCGGTGTTTCCCTTTTTGGGGGATTTTTTTTCTTACTCTCTCATTATTTCATTTGTACATGTTTGCACTACATGTATATTCATTGCATTTTTTATAATTTAGTATGTTTGAAAAGATTAAATTGAAATAGAATTGAGATATAATAATCATGAGACACATCTTTCAATAAAAAAAAAAAAAATTTTTTTTTTTTTAGGGGGAATTTTTCCCCCCAAAAGGGGAAAAAAGTATACTTTTCAGGTGGGGGACTGCCGCCGAAATTCGGCGGCAGATTTGATAGATTGAGGGCCCTGTGCTCATAGCTACAATGTGTATAAGTTTCAAAGTTCTAGTGCTAATAGTGTAGGAGGAGATAGTGGCCAGGACGGACGGACATAGCCACATAATTTTAACGCTTTTCAAGAAGCGTGAGGATAAAAATTCCCTATTAATTAAAAAAATCCCAATTTTCTTAAAAGAATTGGCGAAGAGTTGAAAATGCACATGTAAATTTCTTTTGTCAAAACATTGCAGTCTACACAAAAGGTCCGTATACTGCTTAGCCTGTTTTCACACCACCCAACCAGGGTTCTCAATAACTTTTGAGCCAACAGGCCCAAATGTGAAACCAACAGGCCTACTAGGGGGGTCCAGGGGGCATGCTCCTCCTGAAAATTTTAAAATTGAGCACTTGATTTCCTGCATTTTGGGCCATTTTTAACCAGGTTTTCCGAAGGAAAAAACTGGTTATTAGATTGGCGAATGCGGGCGGGCTGGCTGGCGGGCTGGCGGAATAAGCTTGTCCGGGCCATAACTATGTCGTTCATTGTCAGATTTTAAAATCATTTGGCACATTTGTTCACCATCATTGGACGGTGTGTCGCGCGAAATAATTACGTCGATATCTCCAAGGTCAAGGTCACACTTTGAGTTCAAAGGTCAAAAATGGCCATAAATGAGCTTGTCCGAGCCATAACTATGTCGTTCATCGTCAGATTTTAAAATCATTTGGCACATTTGTTCACCATCATTGGACGGTGTGTCGCGCGAAATAATTACGTCGATATCTCCAAGGTCAAGGTCACACTTTGAGTTCAAAGGTCAAAAATGGCCATAAATGAGCTTGTCCTGGCCATAACTATGTCATTCATTGTGAGATTTTAAAATCATTTGGCACATTTGTTCACCATCATGGGACGGTGTGTCCCACGAAAGAATCACGTCAATATCTCCAATGTCAAGGTCGCCACGACTAAAAATAGATTAAAAAAAAACAAAAAACTTACAAAGGGGGTTAATTTTTTTTGGTCATTTCAAAAGTTCAGTTTGAGTTTTCTCCCTTTATCAGATTTTTTTTTCACAATGAAAACCTGGTTTTGTGACAATTTTGTCCCTTGTATGGCTATTTTAGTGGTCAACCAGGCACTTAAATTTGAGCATTTTTGTGTGCATTTTATGAATTTTAGCTTTTTTAACTAACAAAAGATGAAGGAAAAAGCTCTTTATTACTTTTGTAAAATTTTTACTAAACAAAAACAACATGTCATGAACAGGACGTCAAAATATTTTACTGCTTTTTGACTGATTCCAAAATGTGCATTTTCATTGTTATTGTCGTAATGCGTTAAGGGAGATTATGAAGCGACGTCTTTGCTTAATAGCAAATAGGAGCAAAATTACCAAAAAGACACGCAAATTTCGAAAAGTCAATTGCCGATTTTCCAAATCTGAGCGATTTTCAACCGACCAAAATCTGATTTCGAACGGCCGATTTGGCCGGCGGCCAGCTCTTATTGAGAGCCCTGTCCAACACTTTATACAGTTTTGTGCAAATTTTCTGTTTACTCAGTACTGCATACAATAAAATATCTGCTTCCATAATTAATCATCTAAAAGACTGTAACGATAAAGATACAGCATGTTTGATTTAAAATTAATTTTGAGGAAACGTCCATTCAAAAGTATTTGCGATATAATTTAGTTAAAATAACACCATTTTTAACCGACAATTTTCCCAACTTGACCAGTGCCTGTCCCATTCCAAAGCGGTGAGGAACAACACTGGACTGGAGCTGATGTATCAATATTCTGCCATGCTCATACTGTTTGTTCTCTCATAATGAAGCCGTTCAAATATTGTATTATTTCCTGGATATGAATAAGTTCACAACTGTTTTAATGACTGTCCTCAAGAATTTTGTTGATAAGGGTCTATTCAGCTTTGCACTTTGCTCTTTGGTTTCTTTCTGGCATATTCAGTATGTCTTCCAATTGTTGGATTTTATTGCCATTTTTAGAGTCTTGCTTTGCGTTTCAGCTGACGTATAATGTTTCTGGTGATCCATGGAGCAGAGTTATTTGAGGTTTTCATTTTTAGCTCATCTATTTTTTGAAAAAAAATTATGAGCTATTGTCATCACCTTGGCGTCGGCGTCGGCGTCGGCGTCCGGTTAAGTTTTGCGTTTAGGTCCACTTTTCTCAGAAAGTATCAATGCTATTGCATTCAAACTTGGTACACTTACTTACTATCATGAGGGGACTGGGCAGGCAAAGTTGGATAACTCTGGCGTGCATTTTGACTGAATTATGTGCCCTTTTTATACTTAGAAAATTGAAAATTTTGGTTAAGTTTTGCGTTTAGGTCCACTTTTTTCAGAAAGTATCAATGCTATTGCATTCAAACTTGGTACACTTACTTACTATCATGAGGGGACTGGGCAGGCAAAGTTAGATAACTCTGGTGTGCATTTTGACAGAATTATGTGCCCTTTTTATACTTAGAAAATTGAAAATTTTGGTTAAGTTTTGTGTTAAGGTCCATTTTATTCCTTAAGTATCAAAGCTATTGCTTTCATACTTGCAACACTTACTAACTACCGTAAGGGGACTGTGCAGGCAAAGTTATGTAACTCTGACTGGCATTTGGACGGAATTATGGGCCCTTTATACTTAGAAAATTGAAAGTTTGGTTAAGTTTTGTGTTTTGGTCCACTTTACCCCTAAAGTATCATAGATATTGCTTTCATACTTGGAACACTCGCAAACTATCATAAGGGTACAGTAAAAGGACAAGTTGCATAACTCTGGTTGTCATTTTTACGGAATTATGGCCCTTTTTTGACTTAGTAACTTTGAATATATGGTTAAATTTTGTGTTTCGATCCACTTTACTTCTTAAGTATCAAGGCTATTGCTTTCAAACTTCAAATACTTTCATGCTATCATGAGGTTACTGTACCTGGCAAGTTGAATTTTACCTTGACCTTTGAATGACCTTGACTCTCAAGGTCAAATTATTAAATTTCTCTAAAATTGCCATAACTTCTTTATTTATGATTAGATTTGATTGATACTTTGACAAAACTACTCTTACCTGACATACCACAATAGACTCCACCCAAACCATCGCCCGTGCCCCCCCCAACCCCCCCCCCTATTTTTTTTTTTTTTTTTTTTTTTTTTTTAGATCATCTCACAAATGACCACCACACCCTCACACTATACCCCCCCCCCACCCCACCCCCTCCCCAATTTTTTTTTTAAACGGTTAAAAAACAAAACTATTTATTTTGATTATTTTATGTTTGAAATACCGTCCAACCATCGCACCCAATAATCCCCCCCCCCCCGACCCCCTCCCCCCCTCCCCACACCCGAATCCCCCCCCCCTATTTTTTTTTTTTTTTTTTTTTAAGATCATCTCACAAATTACCACCACACCCTCACACTATACCCCCCCACCTCACCCCCCCCCCCTAATTTTTTTTTATGAAACGGTTAAAAAACACAAATATTTATTTTTATTATTTTATGTTTGAAATACCGTCCAACCATCGCACCCAAGAATCCCCCCCCACCCCACCCCAACCGATTTTTTTTTTCCTTTTTTCGCATTTTTGGAAGAAAATGTAATAAATGTCCACACCCCCACACAATGCACCGCTCTTCACTCCACCCCTCCCTCCTTTGTGATTGAAAATGAGAGTCCCTTCACCTTTAAAAAGAAAATAGATGAGCGGTCTGCACCCGCAAGGCGGTGCTCTTGTTTAGCATAGGTGCAACGCACCTATGTTTAAGGTATAATACTACATTTCGAAAACTCACATCTATCGGTTGACCATTATGAAGCTCACCTGATCAAAAATCAGACGAAATATCTATTTAATTTAGTATATGGTAATTCTTGCAATATATTTTTTGGAAACATTTTTCTAACATTTCTTCCAAGAATATTGCTCACACTGTTTTTAGTGAATTTTTCTAAGACCGTTTTACGTGAAAAAACCTTCTAAGAAACTTAAACATATTTCGTTCATAAAACAATTCTGTTCTTGTTGATAGTGACCTCACACCTAATTTCTATTTCCTTTGTTTACTGTTCTGTGAGAGGTCAAATAACTGAATTCATAAGGCCCTGGTTTAAGGATATGTAACATTTCATCGGTTAATTATAAATAGAAATTAAAACATATTCTCAGCAGGAAGTGGGGCATAAAGCACTTGTGTAAAAAATAGCGGAGTACGATGAATGTTTTCTGATTTATGACATGGATTCTGACCTGCCTTTCTATGGATTTGATGAAGTAGAGTTTGAAAGTAAAAGAGATGTGTTAATTGAAGTTAAAATGATTTACTTTGAGCCAGAAATTAACGTTACGAGTAGAGCCAACGGTTTAAATGTGGCATCGGATTTAATGGATTCGCGCGAATTCTGGACGAGTGTTGTGTCTGTAAAATATTAAGTTGTAAATGTATCAAGTCGGAAAAGAAAAAGGATGGTTGCATAATGGTATGCATGAAATAATGTAATTCTACGTATTTATTTTCATAGTTATGTCATTTTGTAACCATTCACATTCGTCACTATTTGGAATTCCCGTTTTTTAAAAATAGAACATTTTGGTAAACAAGGGGGGCAACTCGTGATGTCAGCAATAGTTAAGGTTACAATATGCTAAATAATCGAGTCATGAAGGTGCTGTAGTCTCTAAACAAATCATCATATTTTCCTCGAAGGCATGTTATACACTTTAGACTGTTCTTCTGGTTTTATCGTTTGGAGATATTGATAGGGTAAGCATAGGTGTTCACTACTAAATCCCTGAAATAGGATAAAGTTGGAGATTAAAGTAAAAAATGGCACTGCAAAAGGTTACAATCCACTAGAAAACGGCAGAAAAAAAGGTGCACAAACAGTCGATTTTGATTTGAGTCGAATTCTTTTTTGGTTTGAACATGACATATCTTTTTTTTGCTTAAATTGATTCAGCTAAGAATGCCCGTCAAGAAAAGTTATGGTTATGGGGGTCTCTATGTGCAAAATGTTGTATTTATTTTCGCTCAAAGTTGTCGCTTTTACATCGAAACATATAAGGAAACTATTTAGTGTATTTTGACCTTAACATTTACTTCAGCAGCAACTTCCCTGTATCTTGCAACTATGCTTTCAGCGCCATCGGCGCTCTTGTTATGATATGTAAGACTTGATGGCTGAGGAAACTTGTGATTTTAATGTGTCTCATAGATGATTTGCACACATCGTTATTTTTGAAGAGCTGTACTGCCTGTCTTGATGTGTCAGGGCTCAACATTAACGGTTGTCCGATTGCCCCTGGCAAGTAAAAGTTGGGTCCGGGCAAGTTATTTTATAATCTAGTTGTCCGCCCGGGCAAGTGCTAAAAAGAACAAAGAAGAACGTGTGTTTCTGTGGTAAAATAGTACAAATAATCACAAACGATTTGCCTAATGCACGAATTTACCTCGGCGATTGTTGTTTGCGGAAGTCCGAACTAACTAAGCATGGTGCGCTTGCATTTCCAAACTTATTTTTAGAAACACCGTAAATGGTTTGGGATTCCAAACATCGGCTTTCAAATGCTATTGTGTTTATCTTTTTCATTACTATTCAGTTACAAATAACATTTCAACAATCTTTTACTTTACGTCAATTGACATTTTTGTTACGGTTCACATGTTCGATGTTGTTTACAGTACTGTTAGCGGACGAGAAATGTCTAGTTTATTTAGCTTTGGCTTTACAAGTAACTTTAAGTCTGCAAAATCCAATGAAAAATGCACAGAAAAATCATCCGAAAGTGCCAAAACGTGCGAATTGAAACGAAAACGCAACTTTTTACCATAATGGAAAAGTGAGTTTGAATGCTTGAGATATGATGAATCGTTAGGAGCAATGTTTAATAATCAAATATTGGCACAAATCTACATATAGACTTTAATTAGACTTTAATTACTGTAATAATTTTGTTAAATGTGCAAAAATAAAAAAAGGTTTTGTGGTGTATCATTTTGATCTTTATTAAAACATATGAGGTTTACAGTTAATGGTTTACAGTTAATGTGATATTTCATGTTTGGGCAAGTGACTTAACGTTCAGGGCAAGTAGATATTCTAAGTACTTGCCCGGCAGGGCAAGTTGGGTTTTTCGGTTAATGTTGAGCCCTGTGTGTCTGTGACATTTGCCTATGCTCTGTCACAATTTGCCTTGGAGAAATAGAAGATTGTCTCTGTTTATATATTAAATAGAGTATTTTGTGTGTGTCCAAGTCAGCTTAAAATGTCATGGTCTGATATATAGGGAGTGTTGGCACTGGGTTTGATCAAAGATGGGTTGGGGTGAAAATTAGGTCAAGAAGGCTGATTTCTCTTATGGGCATGTCATGGACTTGATAGAGATAGTATTCGTTTGATAGGTCAAGTAGAGCTTGTTGAAACATTGCCATCCCGGGCTTCCCTTTAGACTGATAGGTGAATCCAATCAATGTCAGGGCAATGGAAGTCACCAGCTATGATGATAAGTTGTTCTTTGTTGTTCACCCCCATCTGGGCTCATTATCTTAGTTCATTTACCGGATACATCTGACATATTATTGTGCAGCATGTAGAAGGATGATACAAGGAGCTTCCTTTTGTCTTTCAGCTTTCTTTTAACCTATTCAATCTCACCCTTGGTGACTAATTAAGCTTTCTGATTGGCGAAAAGTTTGTTATGTACAATTACAAATACTCCAACACCAAGTATTCTTCTGACACTTCTGCAGACCTTTTAATGAGAGAGGGCCTTGCTGGATTGTATGGTATGATGGCTTGCCTTGTTTGAAACCTTTTAGCCATGACTCTGTGCCATAGACTATGTCAGGTTTGTTGAAGTGGAGAGCTGCCTTAAGTTCTGAACTTTTGCCTCCCGCCAAAGCTTTGACAGTTGATGTACATGATGGGCAGGTTACGCACAGGAAGACAAAGGACAAGGGTGAACTGTTGGTTATAGACTGGGTGGAGGAATAAAAGTGTATTTGTCGTGATTTGCAAGGTCTTACTGTTGGGCTGGTGGAGTGCAGTGGGGTGGGGCTGAATGTGGTGCTTGGTGTGAATGAGTCTGTTGTAGAATCAATAATTAAGAGCTTTTCATTAATGTTTAAGTTTAAAAAAATCTTAACTTCTAAAGTCCGCGTCGTGCTAAAACCTTAACATAAAGTGCTTCCACCTACAACTTTGAAAATTCACATGTAGGTGCACCTTGATGAGTTCTACACACCACACCCATTTTGGGGTCACTAGGTCAAAGGTCAAGGTCACTGTAACCTCTAAAAAAAAAAATCAGACAAGCTTTCATTTATTCAAAACTGCACCCATAGCGGAGCGTGGCACCTGTTATGCGGTGCTCTTGTTTAAAGGAAACCTTCATTTGGAAATTTCGAGGTTCTATTAAAAAAAAAATTTAGTCACTTCTCCCTCAGCTGAAATTATACAACATTTCTATTGTTCAAAACATCTTAAAATAGCTCATGAGTGAAATAGTAAAATTTCATATTAAAATCATTGAGAGAACTAAGGTCATCATGATCTAATGCGCAGAAACAAATGGATTAAAAATTAATTTGAGCTCCCAACTCATTTCATCCCGTGAAACCTGACAGATGTCGCAATAATAGTACTTTTTAGTTATTCTGAGGGAAACAACAACTAAGCAATATGTTGTCAAGATGCAGGCATGTTGTGGAAGACATGCTGCTGAAACTGATCCTGGCAAGCTTTCAAGAGTTCTCATTGCATGTTTTTCTGGTGCTTGTTTACAGCAACAATAATCTCCCACTTATCGGTTCTTGATGGGTGTTGTGGTGAAATCATGCCAAGGAATGCTTGAAGGAAGTAGGCTATATTTAATGTGATATAGATGATTGTTTGATCTTGGCTCTATGTAATAAATGATTAAAAAGACGTTAACAATTTCAAGCATTCTTAAGTATTCTTTGTTTTAAGTTTGGACATTCTATACTTATATATAGGCTGTAAATTAAAATGGACTTTAACAACAATATTTTTCCTGGTATTATAAACATTTAATGTGCATGTAGTACTTAGTCATTCAGTGCCTTATAATGCATCAGCTAGTGTGGTTGTTTTAAACCTGACCATTTCGTGGAGATTCTTTTACAAGATACTGTGTTCTTGAGTTGTGGAAACAGTGCATAGCTAGTTTGAATGTTCATAAACATTCTTATGGAATTAGGACCTCTGTAGAAATGGTGAGTCAAACTGTGCTTTCCATAATTCTTAAGAACAAACTTTAACAAACTCTTTAAAAGGGTCTTTAAACTGATGAATGAAATATTGGACAAAGCACTTAACCATATCAGAGATACACTGACAACTTATAGATTTGTACACTTTGTTGGAATATGAGAGTTTTATTGAAATTGATTTAAATCACTGCTGATGCACATGATTTTTGTTAAAAGGAAAAAAATATATTTGATGAAGTGGTAGGTAAAAATCACAAAGTATTTTCTTTGCTGTCATTTATGAACATATAAACATTAAAAGATGGATATGCTCGTCATGGAATTTTCTATGATACCCTGTTGATACTTTTAAAGCGCATTGTTATGTGAACAATTTGCCCATTGATTTATGACCTATCTTGACATTCATATTGTTATTGACAGGCCCTGGACATAATTCTGACACTTTAAAATTAATAATGTTTGCAACCGATTTCTGCAAACTTGTGAATGTGAAAAAAGGATGCACATAATTATAATAGTTTTAAGGTAAGCAGTGAGTGGGTTAGGTGCAAGAGGGGTATCTTCTTAAGTCAGGGGAGTAAAGATGGCCTCCCCCCAAGAACATTTTCAAATAAAAGGAGTGAAATGGTGCAATCTGGCGCATTCTTGGGATATTTTTTGTATTAAATTCATAAAGCATTTTTCATAGAAAATGAAATATTAATTTGAAGTCTCCAAAACTTAAAAACAGCAACATTTTAATTGCAACTTTTTTAAAGTTTAATAGTCAGAGTCAGAGTCTAGCTGTAGCTCAAGAAATGTATCTTGAGAAATTTGACAGTGTTTGTACTTGTACAAACAACACTATTCCACAGACACTTGCAGCCATGTTTGCAGCGGTTAATAATTGCAGAAGAGCATGGTATACACAGTCTAACGGTTATATGCAAGGTGCTGAGTTATACATGATTTTGCACAGGAAATAATAAGTTTTGATTGTTTATAATGGGTCTATTAACGGATTATTCATTTTACCTAGTATTGGCCCATGAAAATCAGCTAGGGTTCCTTGACTGGAGTCTACTCGGCACTTTTTCAGTCTTTTTGTGGTGGAGGCATCGCGAAGTCTGCCTCTCATAACTCGCGACACAAATTATTTGATCTAATTGAAACAAACGCTTTAAATACAGTGGGTTTATGTGACGATAACTTGTCGGAGGTCAAATTAGCTAGCCATAATCTTTCCATAGTTAGCCAAAAAAAAAACTGTGTTCAGAAATCTCTGTCTTAAACCAGTGTTTGAAAAAGCATGTGAAAAACTAGTACATAATGATATGAAATATCGATCATTTACCTGTTCTTTTGTGTTGTGTCTGTGTGAAAATAATTCTTATTATAATAATAACATCCAGCTAGTTTATTGAAACATGAAAGAAAAAGTATCGTGTCAAAATTGGTATAAACGAGGAAACAGGGTTTTTGCCCCAGTTTGAATTGATACCTAGATTTTAGCAACCATTGAAATTGCAGTCTGCCGCTTCTTCAAGGGACGCTGCCTCAAGACCCATCTCCAAAATTGTGCATCAGTATTGTAAAGAGTCTATAAGCTTTATGCATGATTAAATATACAAAATAACACCATATCAAAATAGAGTAACATTCTTTCAAAAACAACACGAAACAAATGGAGGGCAGACATGGGTAATTAATTTAGTCCTGTTGTTGTGTCAGGTTCTCAAATAATGTGACAGGTGTATTATACAGGTCACCATTATGTTGTAAGAATGTGAGATATGTAGGGCAAGAATGTTAGTAAACACACTATAAACACTCACTTTGGTAGACTTGAGTATCACATTGTCCTGTGAGTGATTTTGTACAACCAGGGCAACATTTAGGATATGGTTGATATGTGACATGTTGACCAAGGTATGAAATGACATTTAAAGAATTAGAACTCGGTCTTTGGTACATTGAAGTGGGTCTGTATATACATGCATATAGTGGATATGATTTCTTCCAGCAGAACATTTTATTATCCCAATTGAATTATTTATATTTTCTATTTGTTAATGAATACTTGATTAGACGTTAGAATTTGGTGTAGTGGATAAGTTGTAACATTCATATTACTTTTATTTTTTTTTAAAGCAATAAAAGGTTATTTATTTTTTTGCTGATACATTGTGTAAGGCTGTGTCAGCATAGATGCCTTTGTAGGTACAAAATAAACATATGATTGTTATAAAATGGTTTATTTTTATTATTGTTTTATAAAAAATACACACAAAAAACAAGCCAGTATAAGCTGATTCATTTGTATGGGCATTAGATAATGCCCTTCCTACAGCCACTATGTGTTTTCAATATTATACAACTTCCTACCAGCTGCATTTGTTTATGCTTCCTTATCACAAGATTTAAACCATTATTTATTATCCTCCCCCATAGGGATATTGTTTTGGCATTGTCCATCTGTCTTTCAAATTCGTTTAATTGATATCCCCTGCCAAATAAATTTTGTTTCTGGATGGGTGTAGAACTAAAAAAAAGGTATAAGTGAAGGGTCTTGCCCGATAATTGAGAACAATTACATCAGGACATTTTGAGAACCCATTTTAGTATGGTATAATCCTTACCAAATAAGGCATATTTAATCATCCAACTTTTCATATATATTCACAGATAAGATAACGTCTTACGCCCCAAAAATAACAAAATGCAAATTAGAAATAAAAGACAACAAAATCAATTACAATACATTTTATTACAAGTATATAAGTAACTGAACACAGTGTTCTGGTACACGGTACGGGCCTATACAGACTTAAGAGAAAATGCAAATGGATGCCGCAATGATTCAAAACAACTGTCCAATTTGGCCAGCGGAAGCCCAGTAAACTCATTTTTTTTATAGAAATTTCACTTTTTTCACCAGTATCTCGCTTATAAGACGAGACACCACTGAAACTTATTACTTTGAGTCATAAAAATGCGTCTTATAAGGGAAAGTCCACGGTAAATATGCAGTTATTTCAAAAATATATATATTAATATATAGATATTAATGTTGTTTGTAGGTAATTTACATGTATTGATTACATTTAAATGAAGCCATAGGTGTGCATAAATAAATTTTTATCAATGAAATAAATGTTGTTACTCACACAAACTGATAAACCACTCATTATAAACAGAATAAGTGAACTGCAGATTAACCCTTTCAGTGCGGGAACAGAATTTTAAAGGCCTTTGCAAACAGTTTGGATCCAAATGAGACGCCACAAAACGTGGCGTCTCATCAGGATCCAAACTGTTTGCTATACTGATAGTATTCTTTGAAAAAAATCGAAGAAAATGCTAATTTTAGAACTTCAGCAGACGACAATTTAGCAGACGACAAATTTCCCAGCATGCAAAGGGTTAGAAAGGTTTTAGAATGAATTGATTTTCAGTATCTAATTTTAGTAATGCATGATACTGTGTTATCTGCTACTGAGTCACTACTGTAGATTGCAGGAGTTATGCTACCTGTTTTCTAGAGGTGAGGTGATATCGCATAGCCTTAGTCATTCTGTTGTTGGATTAGCTAATCGAAAGGATAACTATAAACTAACTAATTTGGTTGAGTGACATGAAGGATACTGTTGATGTGAAGTTAATTCATGGTGCAATCATTTTCACAATCCTTTGTTACTTCTTAATTGCTTTATATTTTTCGAGAATCTGAATTGTTATTGCAAATTGTACATGTTTTAGTGTTTTTCTGTTGTTGTTTTTCTGGAAGGTTTACGAGAATTGTTTGACATATGGTGGGAAGGTTACGAGCTGGATATTCAGTTTCTGAAGCAATTACAGTTGCTATAAATTGTAGGATATACTACTAGTAGCAAACTGTACTTCACTCAGAATGCTTAAAAAGGAATCTATAAATGCATCTTTGTTATATAGCTATATTTGATAATGCTAGCTTATCTACCATCAATAGGTTTGGAATGCATTATAATTTAATATATATATATTATGATTATTGATGAATAAATAATAAAATACTAATTAGACAGGTTTTCGAGGGTAGTATCAATGCTTGATGAAGTGGAAATCCCATCTCTACCTGCAATAAATCATTTTGGGAATGGGGCCAAGTCCCTTTGGATTGGGAAAAATAATGGCGATTTTACAAAAATTGGGACATTTGTGTTAGTTTTTTGCTAATAAATGCTACAAAAATGCAAATAAAAGTGTTTTAAATATCATATTTAATAAGGTATAACTTGGAGAACTGGATGGGAGATTAACCCTTTCAGTGCGGGAACCGAATTTTGAAGGCCTTTGCAAACAGTTTGGATCCAGATGAGACGCCACAGAATGTGGCGTCTCATCAGGATCCAAACTGTTTGCTATTCTGATAGTATTTTTTGAAAAAAAAAATCGAAGAAAATGCTAATTTTAGAACTTCAGGAGATGACATTTTAGCAGAAGACAAATTTCCCAGCATGCAAAGGGTTAATTAAATGTTGAGATCTAAAATGAATTATGTCAATAATCTGAAATTGCTTTTGTGCAACCAATAAAGTATATAGTACCCTGCTTGTCAGAACACTTTAAAGGGGCCTTTTCACAGATTTTGGCATTTTTTAACTTATTCATTAAATGCTTTATATTGATAAATGTAAACATTGGATCGTAAAAGCTTCAGTAAAAAATCAAGAATAAAATTAAAAAAAGGAAAAGAACATTGCCCGGAGCAGGATTCGAACCAGTGACCCCTGGAGTCCTGCCAGAGTCCTGAAGTAAAAACGCTTTAGCCTACTGAGCTATTCTGCCGAGTACACATGCTTGACGTATTTTATACCTTATATAAGCAATCTTCGTAGTTCCACAAAATTCAACGACAAAAACAGAACTCTCCAAAGTATTCAATCGTTTCGCGTTGCAACGCTTTATAATTTTTAGGTTTTAAAATCGTCAAAAGATGCATATAATGGCTATATTAGACCATGGTAAATGCTCATTATTACTGTTTCCTCACAAATATCATAACTAAAACGAAAATTTGCGAATCTGAAACAACTTTTTTCAATTTTGTCAATTTACCAAAGCGTGAAAAGATCCCTTTAACACACGTTTTTTCATATTCAGAATTACTAGATGATAAATAATTTATCCGTGGAATAAAGGAAATAGGATGTCAAACATTAATTCAGTAATATGTGTACTTATTAACTATTGTATATTATGATGATATTAAGATCATGAATGTACATGTACATGTAGTGATAAATGAAGCATATTAATGATAAAAGTTATGCTTCCTCAGTAGAATCAACCATGTTGTGTCACTCCATAATTTTTAATCTTCTCTTAACAGTTTCAATCATGAAGACTTTTATCTATTCACTGTTGTAATTAATGACAGTTCTATGGAATAAAACCTATGTGAGTTTTTGTTTGCATGTATTTTCAGTTGAAATCCTAGCCTAAATGCTAGTATTTATCTTCAATCCAAACCCAGTAGTCACTTCAAGTCGTCATGTGATTTAAAACAACTTCAAACATCAGCAGAGAAGTAAAAGGTAAGTTGGCTGATTTCAGTGTCTATTAAAAAGTTGTAAAGATCTTCATCTAAGATATTCATTAATGGCTGTAAAATGATACATTAAGGTTTTAGAAAAGATTATGCTTGGAGCTTAGAATGTTTTAAAGTCTGCAAAATTTTGAATGTTCTAACTCCTAATTAAAAACACTAATTGTCAATCTTGGACTGAGTGCAAAGCCCCATCTAATACGTGCAAACATATTTATTGTGTTATTGGAATTTGATATAAATATGACCATTCTGTTGGATGCCATACTTATAAAAATATATTTTCAACGAAACATGTCCTCAAGTATTGATATTCTATTTCTACTTAGTAATAACCCTTTATCCCAAATACTTTATATATCGATAGATAATCGATTGACACCAACACCTAATATGCATGACCCTTACAAAAATGCATTTTATTGTGTTAAAGTGCTGCTTATAAAAATGCCATCACAGCAAAATGTGAAACACAATATATCATATGAAGGTTGCAATATTTTTGCGAAATAAGAAAAGTGAATAATTTATCTTTTTTTCAGATGAGTGTTGCCAAGCCTTCAGGCTTAAAGGTGCCAGGCACTGGGTCTAAGCTAGCACGGCCTGCAGGTGGCATTCCTCAGAAATCTGGCCTGGTCCCTCCAGGATCCTTGTCTCGTGCTCACAGTAAGTGTTACTCTAATCCTGTGTAATTTTTGTTACCAACATTGTGCAGGTAGTTAGTGCTTTTGAAGTTAAAGATGCTGAATCTTTATTTTCAGAAATTTGTTGATATCTTTCCTTAAATTTTTTTGCACTGTTTCACATATCACATTCCTTAGTCTAAAGATGACTTCAAATCTTTTATCAATGGTCATTTTTAGCTCATCTATTTTTTGAAAAAAAATTATGAGCTATTGTCATCACCTTGGCGTCGGCGTTGGCGTTGGCGTTGGCGTTGGCGTTGGCGTTGGCGTCGGCGTCCGGTTAAGTTTTGCGTTTAGGTCCACTTTTCTCAGAAAGTATCAATGCTATTGCATTCAAACTTGGTACACTTACTTACTATCATGAGGGGACTAGGCAGGCAAAGTTAGATAACTCTGGCGTGCATTTTGACAGAATTATGTGCCCTTTTTGTACTTAAAAAATTGCAAATTTTGGTTAAGTTTTGCGTTTAGTTCCACTTTTCTCAGTAAGTATCAATGCTATTGCATTCAAACTTGGTACACTTACTTACTATCATGAGGGGACTGGGCAGGCAAAGTTAGATAACTCTGGCATGCATTTTGACAGAATTATGTGCCCTTTTTATACTTAGAAAATTGACAATTTTGGTTAAGTTTTGTGTTTAGGTCCATTTTATTCCTTAAGCATCAAAGCTATTGCTTTCATACTTGCAACACTTACTAACTATCATAAGGGGACTGTGCAGGCAAAGTAATGTAACTCTGACTGGCATTTTGACAGAATTATGTGCCCTTTTTATACTTAGAAAATTGAAAATTTGATTAAGTTTTGTGTTTAGGTCCACTTTATTCCTACAGTATCAAAGCTATTGCTTTCATACTTGCAAGATTTATGAACTATCATAAGGGGACGGTGCAGGCAAAGTTATGTAACTCTGACTGGCATTTGGACGGAATTATGGGCCCTTTATACTTAGAAAATTGAAAATTTGGTTAAGATTTATGTTTTGGTCACTTTACCCCTAAAGTATCATAGATATTGCTTTCATACTTGGAACACTCACAAACTATCATAAGGGTACAGTAAAAGGACAAGTTGCATAACTCTGGTTGTCATTGTTACGGAATTATGGCCCTTTTTTGACTTAGTAACTTTTAATATATGGTTAAATTTTGTGTTTCGATCCACTCGAAGTATCAAGGCTATTGCTTTCAAACTTCAAATACTTACATGCTATCATGAGGTTACTGTACCTGGCAACTTGAATTTTACTTTGACCTTTGAATGACCTTGACTCTCAAGGTCAAATTATTAAATTTTGCTAAAATTGCCATAACTTCTTTATTTATGATTAGATTTGATTGATACTTTGATGAAACTACTCTTACCTGACATACCACAATAGACTTCACCCAAACCATCCCCCGTGCCCTCCCCCCCCTCCCCCCCTCCCCCCCCCCCCTAATTTTTTTTTTTTTTTTTTTTTTTTTATAAGATCATCTCACAAATGACCACCACACCCTCACACTATACCCCCACCCCACCCCCCACCCCCCCCCCCCCAAATTTTTTTTTTTGATTTTTTTTTTTTTTTTTTTTTTTTTTTTTTTAAGATCATCTCACAAATTATCACCACACCCTCACACTATACCCCCCCCCCCCCCGATTTTTTTTTTTTTTTTTTTTTTTTTTTTCGCTTTTTTGGAAGATAATGTAATAAATGTCCACAACCCCACACTATACACCCCTCTTCACTCCACTCCTCCCTCCTTTGTGATTGAAAATGAGAGTCCCTTCACCTTTAAAAAGAAAATAGATGAGCGGTCTGCACCCGCAAGGCGGTGCTCTTGTTAGTTTGACTATTCAGGCAATAGTTCAAGCTATACTGCTCACCCAAATATTTGCATTGCTGTCGGTGTATGCATAGTTCGTAAACACTCTAGAGGCCACATTTATTGTCCGATCTTCATGAAACTTGGTCAGAAGATTTGTCCCAATGATATCTCGATCGAGTTCGAAACTGGGTCATGCTGGATCAAAAACTAGGTCACTAGGTAAAAGAAAAAGAAAAATCTTGTAAACACTGTAGAAGTCACATATCATGCCCAATCTCCATGTAACATTTCAAAATGTTTGCCTTAATGATATATTGGTTGAGTTCAAAAGTGGTTCTGGTCCGTTGAAAAACATGGCCGCCAGTGGGCAGGGCAGTTTTCCTTATTTGGCTATAGAGAAACCTTGTAAATTCTCTAGAAGTCACATTTTTTTCCCAATCATCATGAAAGTTTGTCAAAACATTGGTTTTATTGATATTTCGGACGAGTTCGAAAATGGTCCAGATTGGTGAAAAAACATGGACGCCAGTGAAAACATGTAAACACTCTAGAAGTCACATTTTTGGCCCAATTTTCATGAAATTTGGTCAGAACATTTGTTTCCTGGAAACAAGAGTTGAGTTCGAAAATGGTTCCGGTCAGTTGAATAACATGGCTGCCGGGGGGGGGGGGGGCAATTTTCTTATATTATATAGTAAAAAAAGCTTGTGAACACTCTAGAAGTCACATTATTTGCCCAATCATCATGAAACTTGGCGAAAAGATTGGTTTTATATATCTCTCTGATGAGTTGGCAAATGGTCCCGATCGGTAAAAAAACATGGCTGCCAGGGGGGTGGGGCAGTTTTCCTTATGTGACTAGAGATAAAAACCTTGTGATTGAACACTACAGAAGTCACATTTTTTGCCTAATCATTGTGAAACTTAGTAAATACATTGGTTTAATTGATTTCTGGGACTATTTGAAAAATGGCTCAGATCGGTGAAACACACTTTTTAGCTCACCTGATTGCTCAGGTGATGTTTTAGGATTGGTTTTATGTCCGCCGTCCGTCCATCCACATTTGGTTTGTAAACACTCTAGCATTCACATTTCTCAAGCATTCTTTATCAAAGTTGCTGAAAGATCTCAGTAAAGTTTGATAATGAGCAAAATCACATAATAAATGCCATAATAATTGCCCTTAGATTGTCCAAATTTTCATTATATTATTATTATTCAAAATCCTTGTAAACACTCTAGAGGTCACAATTTTGTTTCAGATTTTATGAATCTTGGTCATATTTATTTTTGTAAGAAAAGTTTGATGTTTGGTTAGCGGGGTCAACTCAAAATAAAGGTAACCAGGCCAAATCTTACAAAAATAAAAACACTCCATGCGCCAGAGTTTTGGTTCAATAATGATGAAACTTGACCAGGATGTTTGTCTGGACAATATCCAGGTAAAGTTTGACATTTGGTAAAGATTGAATGAACTGACTCCTCTCAGGTGAGCGAACTAGGGCCATCTTGGCCCTCTTGTTTCATTATTGGATTTTGTGTGTGCAAAATTCAGATGTAGTCATGGTATTTGCGAAGAAATAGTAATACTGAACAAATTATACCATGCTCTAAAATGTCTATTATACGAATCTTTTGACGTTTTAAAAACATAGAAATTATAGAAATTATGAAGTGTTACAAATGCAAAACGATTTAATAATTTAGAGAGTTCTGTTGTTAGCACCATATTTTGTGACAGTATGAGCATTGCTTATATTAATATTCAAGTGGTTATAAAGCGCTAGACTTTTATTCGGAGGGACAGTGGTTCAAGCCCAGTTGAGGATTACTTTTTTCTTTCTTTAATTTTTGTTCTTGTTTTTTTGTCCCCTACCGGTTTCACCGGATGGGACTTATGGTTTGCGCTCCGTCTGTCAGTCTGTCACACTATTCTGGATCCTGCGATAACTTTAAACGTTCTTCATATTTTTTAATGAAACTTGAAACATGGATAAATGGCATTCTGGAGATTATGCATGTCATTTCATTTTGTTCCTACGTCAATAATTCTGGTTGCTATGGCAACAAATAGACTAGAAATATTTCTGAAAATGGTGGTTTTCTGGATCCTGCGATAACTTTAAAAGTTCTTCATATTTTTTTATGAAACTTGAAACATGGATAGATGGCAATATCGACATAATGCACGTCATTTCATTTTGTTCCTACGTCAATTCTGGTTGCTATGGCAACAAATATAAAAAAATCTGACAATAGTGGAATTTCTAACAATGGTTGAGCCGGTAGGGGACATATATTGCTTGGCAATATTCTTGTTTTTACTGGAGCTATTTAGTACTAATGTTTACATTTATCAATAATTTTAAAGCATTTATTGACAATTTCATCATCTACATGTATAAGGAAATTCTAATCAGTTTTGATGCAGCATCATGATGCGTCTACTCTAAAATGTAGACATACAAGCCATTTTGCATGTACATGTATTGGAATTTTCTGCGAGAACTCTGTACCATTTTTATTTTGAGACCGTCTGCAACTACTTAGTGCTGCTTGCAATGTTCTGCTGCAGACTTCTGTAAAAACAGGCTTATGGATTTTCTGTATGTGCTTACTTACATGTGTTCTAAGGCAAGCCATATTGTGATCTTGTTCAATTACTGTTGTTTATTCCTTAGTGCTGGCAGGATTTAGTGTTGATATTAACTGAAATTTATTGTGAAAGTTTTCATGGTTAGACCTCAACCCGTTTATAACATTGCTTGGTTATTGTCATAAGGATTAATGGATTATGTAAGTGTAGCTTAGACTTGACTGCTTATTATTATAATTTCTGTATATCTAGTAACTTCACCATAAGTGCTTTCAAAACTTAACATTGTTGTATGCATTTCTTTCAAATGAATATGGGCAGTGCTCTGTGCAAAGGAGGTTTAATGAATGTGTGTAAAGTGTGGTCCCAGATTAGCCTGTGTAGTCTGCACAGGCTAATCCTGGACCACACTTTACACACATGCATCCCCCTTTTCACAGAGCACGTCTCATATGTTGTTAGTAACTAAAAGAGATGCTATTAACTTCCAAAGAGATGCTATTAACTTCCAAAGAGATGCTATTAACTTCCAAAGAGATGCTATTAACTTCCAAAGAGATGCTATTAACTTCCAAAGAGATGCTATTAACTTCCATAAGGAACAATGCCTTTATAAAAAGCATTTAAAATTTATTTGGGGGATATTTAATTTATATCACATGATTTTATAAATTAACTGGTGGAGTTCTAAATTAGCTATTCCTATTTCTACCAATAGTATAACCAGATAAATCAACACAAATGTTTAATGATCAAAATCAGGTCCGGCATTTGCATTTAGAAAGGGTAAGTGAAAGCTTGGGTATAGGGTCTCAATTAAACTATAATTGTGTTTATTATCCCCCGCCATAGGCGGAGGGATATCGTTTTGGCGTTGTCTGTCCGTCAGTCTTTCCGTCCGTCCGACACTTTTGTGTCCGGAGACATATCTTGGAAGTGCTTTGGGGGATTTCATTGAGACTTGATATGAGTATATATATGGATAAGAGGATGATGCACGCCAACTGGCATTGTACACCATCTGTTAATAACGGAGTTATGGCCCTTTGTATCTTAAAAAAAATAAAAAAGCCACTTCTGTGTCCCGAGCCATATCTTGCAAGTGCTTTGGCGGATTTCATTGAAACTTGGTATGAGTATATATATGGATAAGAGGATGATGCAAGCCAAATGGCATTGTATACCATCTGTTAATATGGCCCTTTGTATCAAGAAAAAATGCTTTTTAATATCTTCATATGTATGGACCAAGATATGTCTCCGGACACAAAAGTGTCGGACGGACGGAAAGACGGACGGACAGCTTTATCTCCATTTACACATGAGCCAGAGCCATGACACTTTCCATAGTTGTTCTCAATCATCTGGGGATGCTTCACATTCAACACCCATAATCCTAGGGGCTAAGGTCAAGGTACACATTGAGGTCAAAGGTCACAAATTTGATGAATTATTCATTATTCAGTCATTCCTTTACTATGCATCAAGGGATTCTGTAATAACTGTCCACAATTGTTCTCCATTATCTAGCTGAGTGTCAGATATAAGATCCAAGTTGCTAGGGTCATGGTCAAAGTCACACACAAAGGTCAAAATCACACATTTTGATTCCATCCAGAACGCTTTTGTGTCCAGAAGCATTTATTTGACGGGGGATATCAATTCAACGAATTTGCTTGTTTTATTCTGATTTGCAGGGGTTTGTTGGTTGAATATGCTTGTTAATTAATTTCAGAAAATTAATTCCAAAGGTTTTACTTAATATGATGGTAACTGTTCTTATTGTACTTTAAGGAATCTGTCATATGCATCTACTTTAACAAACATGTGGCATCAAAATTGGATATAAAATGTCTTTGTAAGAAAGCAAAGCAGTTAAGTGAAAAGTAATTATAAGACTTGTGCTGCTCTGTGGGAAAATAAATGCAGTGCACACATGCTAAGCAGCCCTGACACGTTTGGCTTTTATTGAACTTTTACCTTTTTAGGAAGTTCCTTCTAAACAAAATCCAGTTTAAGCAGAAAGTGTCATCCGTGATAAACCTGTGTTGACTGCACAGGCTAATCTGGAAAATACCTTAGCGGCTAAAATTACGCACATTTATCCAGAAACCAAACAAATTATGTTATTTTCAGCCTAAAGGTGAAAATGCTCACATGTTGACATTTATGCTTACCCCAGAAGTTGCATGCATCAAATTTATGTTCACTTTATTTATAGACTAAACGTTCTCAATCCTTTGTTTTCTTGGGTGAGAAATAATGCATGGACTGGCATTGTCAGTATCTTTTGAAGACAGTTGATGAGTTTTGGCAGGAAAAAAGTTAATGCTAATGATGTCATATTTTTGTTATTTTTGTTTTGATTTGCGTTGAACATTGCTGTGTATTAGCCTATGAAAAACAACTTTATGTGGTTTCAATACAATTAAATATGATTATTTATACAGTATGTTTGGAGTTTCAATTTGTGAAGTGAAAAATATCTTTCTCATTAAAGGTTTTATCTCCATATTTAAGTGGGGATAAGAAATAAAGAAAAAAGGCATTTTGGTCCATACATATGAACTTTGTTTCCTTATGCCCTTTGTTGACATTTTTCCAGTTTTTATGTCCCCCACTATAGTAGTGGGGGACATATTGTTTTTGCCCTGTCTGTTGGTTGGTCTCTTGGTTGGTTGGTTTGTTGGTTGGTTGGTTTGCGCCAACTTTAACATTTGCAATAACTTTTGCAATATTGAAGATAGCAACTTGATATTTGGCATGCATATGTATCTCATGGAGCTGCACAATTTTGAGTGGTGAAAGGTCAAGGTCAAGGTCATCCTTCAAGGTCAAAGGTCAAATATATGGGTCAAAATCGCTCATTTAATGTACACTTTTGCAGTATTTCAATATTCAAGATAGCAACTTGATATTTGGCATGCATGTGTATCTCATGGAGCTGCACATTTTGAGTGGTGAAAGGTAAAGGTCATCCTTTAAGGTCAGAGGTCAAAATTATGTGGACAAAATTGCTCATTTTATGAGTACTTTTGCAATATTGAAGATAGCAACTTGATATTTGGCATGCATGTGTATCTCATGGAGCTGCACATTTTGAGTGGTTAAAGGTCAAGGTCATCCTTCAAGGTCAGAGGTCAAATATATGTGGCCCAAATCGCTTATTTTATGAAAACTATTGCAATATTGAAGATAGCAACTTGATATTTGGCATGCATGTGTATCTCATGGAGCTGTACATTTTGAGTGGTGAAAGGTCAAGGTCATCCTTTAAGTAAAATGTATGGGTCAAAATTGCTCATGTAATGTCACTTCAGCAATATTGAAGCTAGCAATTTTATATTTGAAATGCATGTGTATCTCATGGAGCTGCACATTTTGAGTGGTGAAGGGTCAAGGTCAAGGTCATCCTTCAAGGTCAAACATCATATAGGGGGATATTGTGTTTCACAAACAAATCTTGTTCTTTAATTGTTATGTGCAATATGTATTCAAGAAATTACCCAATCTTAATACATGAGCTGTGCTCTGTGAAAGGGGGGTTTAATGCTTGTGCTTTAAGTGTTGTCTTCGATAAGCCTGTGCAGTCCGCACAGTGTAATCAGGTACGACACTTTGCGCCTAAGCTTTTTGCTTAGAAGAGACTTTCTTTAAAAGAATAAAGTCATAAAAGTGGACAGTGTGGTCCCAGATTAGCCTGTGCACAGGCTAATCTGGGATGACACTTTATGCACATGCATTACACCCTCTTTTTACAGAGCGCAGCCCATGTATATGGAAAGATTTAGGATCAGAAAGTGTTCTTGATGCTGTTCAAAAAGATCCACTGTGGATTGAAAACCATCTCAGCTCATTGTCACCATCTTACAATTTACTACTTCATTGTTATTCGGATTTGTCATTGACATCTAGTAGAAAAACGTATTCAAGTTTGTTTGTGTTTCCCAGTCTAGAGGCACAGCATAGAACCATCAAAAGCACTAAATTGCTAGTTTGCTCTAGATCTTTTCTTACATCAATTCCTCCACATATTTTATTACCTCATACTCTTTGCTAACATTTGCTGTGATTTTTGAAGCATGATGTGTTGTTGTTGTTGTTGTTAGATGCTATTGCAAAGAGCGCTAGAGCTGCTGGGCTCAATTCCAGTCTGGCTGAGTCGTATGCTACACAAGCATTGGCAGGTAACAATGCATATTGGTCAGGTACTGGATATGTTCATAATTGGAACAATAACATGTTGGTAAAACATGAGATAGCTGTGTTCTGAAATGTATTCACAACATATTAAAGGGGCCTTTTCACGTTTTGGTAAATTGACAAATTAAAAAAAAAGTTTTAGATGCGCAAATTGTAGTAGTAGTTATGATATTTGTGAGGAAACAGTAATACGGAACATTTACCATGCTCTGAAATATCCATTATATGCACTTTTTGAGGATTTAAAAACCTGAAAATTGTAAAGCGTTCCAACGCTAAACGATTAGATAATTTGGAGAGTTCTGTTGTTGTCGTTATAATTTGGGATACTACGAGGATTGCTTATATAAAGTATAAAATACATAACTCATTGTATAAGCACGGATGGCGATAGGCATTTACTCCAGGGGGCAGTGGTTAGAGCCCTGTTGAGGGTTACTTTTATTAACCAGGTTTTCCGAAGGAAAAAACTGGTTATTAGATTGGCGAATGCGGGCGGGCTGGCTGGCTGGCTGGCTGGCGGGCGGGCGGAACAAGCTTGTCTGGGCCATAACTATGTCGTTCATTGTCAGATTTTAAAATCATTTGGCACATTTGTTCACCATCATTGGACGGTGTGTCGAGCGAAATAATTACGTCGATATCTCCAAGGTCAAGGTCACACTTTGAGTTCAAAGGTCAAAAATGGCCATAAAAGAGCTTGTCCTGGCCATAACTATGTCATTCATTGTGAGATTTTAAAATCATTTGGCACATTTGTTCACCATGATGGGACGGTATGTCGCACGAAAGAATCACGTCAATATCTCCAATGTCAAGGTTGCCACGACTAAAAATAGATTTTTTTTTAAAACAAACTTACAAAGGGGGTTAATTTTGTTTGTTCATTTCAAAAGTTCAGTTTGAGTTTTCTCCCTTTATCAGATTTTTTTTTCACAATGAAAACCTGGTTTTGTGACAATTTTGTCCCTTGTTATTCCTTGAATTGTATTCTTGTTTTTTACGAGAGCTTTTTAGATCCAATGTTTATATTTATCAATATAAAGCATTTAATGACAAACTTAAATACATGCCAAAATCTGTGAAAAGGCCCCTCTAACAATTTATGCTAAAAAAAAGAAGATTGCATAGATTTAGGTGTTTCACCTTAATAATGGGAAAAAACATGATACAAATATATCATAAACAATTATATTTTATAATTTAAATTAATGGTAGGCTCATAGCTAATAAGCATGTATTTTCTTTAAAATGCATTTCTTCGTTTTGTTATGCATGTTGTTTTGAATTAAGATAATAGCTAAAATCTCATTAAATAATCATCTCTATGTACTCTAGAACTATATAAACTAACTGTTTGTCAATTTTCTTGAGATACATTTCCAGGCATTCATGTTCTTTGTTTGGCATGTATTTAAATTATTGTCCCCTACCGGTTTCACCGGAGGGGTCGTCTGGTTTGCGCTCTGTCTGTCAGTCTGTCTGTCAGTCAGTCAGTCACACTTTTCTGGATCCTGCAATAACTTTCAAAGTTCTTAATATTTTTTCATGAATTGTGCAACATGGATAGATGGCAATATGGACATTTGAACATCATTTCATTTCGTTCCTACGTCAAAAATTGTGGTTGCTATGGAAATTTTTTTTTTTTTAAATATGAAAATGGTGGAATTTCTGACAATGGTGGAGCCGGTAGGGGACCATATTGCTTGACAATAGCCTTGTTTATTATAATCCAATCATTTTGGACATGTTTTTAAGAAGACATCTTACCTGTGTTCAAGGTGAGGAGGAGCTGAATGCCCCACCCCCTCCAGCTGATGATTTCATCATTGGTGACCGCGTGTTTGTCAGTGGTTCTAAACCTGGCTACATTGCATTCATTGGTGAGACACAGTTTGCCCCTGGGGATTGGGCAGGAGTTGTATTGGACGAGATGATTGGAAAGAATGACGGAGCAGTAAATGGTGTACGTTATTTCCAATGTGAAGCAAAGCGTGGTGTGTTCTGTAGACTTTCTAAGTTATCAAGGACCCCGGAAATTACTGGTGCTCATAGAAAATCAGAGGACGCCACATCAGAAAGATCTGTACCAATGAATGGAGATGAACACAATGCTGGTCTGCGTCGCCCGACCACACCCAGTTTATTGCAGCGACCTTCAACCCCCAGTAGGGGTCGGGAAAGCGGGATCGCCCGGCCAACCACACCCAGTCTTCATAGGCCAGTTCATAAATCACTATCAAGTTCAAACTCTAGTTTAAGTAAAGGTCCTGTGCCGTTAAAGGCCAGACCTGAACCTGTGACCTCAACTCCCATGGCTGCGCCTGGAGCCAAGGTGGCCTTGAAAGTCGGTGATAGGGTATTAGTTAGTGGATCAAAACTAGGAACATTGCGATATCTTGGTCCAGCAGATTTTGCCAAAGGCGATTGGGTGGGTGTTGAATTGGATGACCCAGTTGGAAAAAATGACGGAGCTGTTGCTGGTAAAAGGTATGTTACTGAAAGAGAATCGTTATTTAATTTTTGACTGTCATTTAATAAAAAAAGTTGATGGTTCTCCCATTTCCAAAGCCTCATCATTTTAAAGTTTATTATTAAATGTTATCTCAAATTGTATACATTTATACAGTTTTAGTGTGACAATCTTCTGTCAGCTTATCTATTAAAGTATTGTATTTTCAACCTGGTATAAAAGTTTTTTTGTTAAATTATTGACATAAAAACAGTTTGATGCAGCATCGCACATTTTTTTAATTACGAATATAACCAAGAACATATCATGTCTCATTTCAGATACTTTGATTGCCAACCACGCTATGGATTATTCGCGCCTGTTCACAAGGTCACGAAAACGACCGCCCAAACAACTCCAGTGTCTAGCCTCATGACGCGCTCAATGGGCAGCACAGGCCTGAGACCGAGTCGTGAGCACAGCGGGAGCCAAGAGTCTGTGAGCTCGCTGAGTTCAGCAACGTCTAGTGCCTCTCGGCCGCGGGTAAGACTCGGAGTGTCCGGCCTCGGGAGCAGTCAGGTACATGCAGTTTTACTGATGTTTGTCCTCTAATGTTAAATTCTTTTCCTCAAGTTTAAGTATGTATCAGATATAGTGTTTTTTTTTCGAAAATAAGATTGTTTCATGCATTTTACCTTTTTTTCAAATTTCAAATATTTTCATTGGTTAATCCTGTGATAAAGTTTCTTTTTCTAATTCTTAGCTATACATTGTATAATTATGAAACTTAATTTGAAAGCAGTTTTGTTGGAAATATCTGTAAAACTCACTTATAATTACCTCAGACTAAAATACTCAACATTGATCAGTGTACAAATTTTCGACATATGACCAAAATTCATAATCACTGTGTTTAACTCCAAAAACATCTAACATGTTAGTTCTAGGTGGTCATTACAAGCACATACATTGTATCATGGGATTAACTGTGTGAAAATTTGATGTTGTAAAAATTAACCCACACTTCTCAGGCCACTACAAGTGCTGCAGAGTTGAAGATGTTTGTAGATATTTCATTACTAACCAAGCATACACTCTTCTTTCTGGGACAGCCTGTGTAAATTATGACAGTTTACATAATGCTATGCTGTAAAGTTGTTTGGCATGGCTTTTTGGATCCAACCCTATGTTCATTTGCTGCTTTTCCATCATGATTTGTACAGTTTTTTCACGGCTTTCAATTTATTAAATGCAAGTTTAAACAATACATTTCATTAAGAAAACAAATCATTTTAAAATCAGACCAATCCTTTTCAAAATGATATTCATCGTACACATGTTTTGCAGAGACCGACTCTAGGCTTACTATGACCTGATGGCTATTTAATCGGTATAATCTGTATCTAGTATTTTTAACATCAGCTTGGTTCTCCCCATAAAGCATTTAGGCTTCATGACAAAATAAATGTTTTGTTTCCTGTTTGGTCTTGTCTTTTTCTATTCCTTGTATATTACATGTAGCAAAAAAAGTATTTATATGATGTATTTCATTATTGTTATACCCCACAAACAAAGTTTAGGGGGGTATATAGGAGTGAACTTGTCTGTCGGTCGGTAGGTTGGTCGGTCGGTCTGTCTGTCATTCCGTATAAAGTGTTCGATCTCTAATTGAAGTAGTTTTCATCCAATCTTCACCAAACTTGGTCAGAAGTTGTATCTTCATGATGTCTAGGCCAAGTTCGAACATGGGCCTTGCCAGGTCAAAAACTAGGTTACGGGGTCACTTAGTGCGTTTTAAACATTCAGCATGTTGTCCGCTAGTGCGTTTTAAACATTCAGCATGTTGTCCGCTCTATAATTCAAGTAGTTTTCATCCGATCTTCACCAAACTTAGTCAGAAGTTATATCTAGATGATGTCTAGGCCAAGTTCGAACATGGGCCTTGCTGGGTCAAAAAATAGGTCACGGGGTCACTAAGTGAATTTTTAAACATTCAGCGTGTTGTCCGCTCTCTAATTCAAGTAGTTTTCATTCAATCTTCACTAAACTTGGTCAGAAGTTGTATCTACATGATGTCTAGGCCAAGTTCGAACATGGGCCTTGCCTTGTCAAAAACTAAGTTACGGGGTCACTTAGTGCGTTTTAAACATTCAGCATGTTGTCCGCTCTCTAATTTAAGTAGTTTTCATCCGATCTTCACCCAACTTAGTCAGAAGTTGTATCTAGATGATCTTAAAGCCAAGTTTGAACATGGGCTTTGCCGGGAAAAAACTAGGTCAGGGGTCACTTAGTGCGTTTTTAACATTCAGCATGGTGTCGTGTCTCTTATTCAAGTAGTTTTCATCTGATCTTCACCAAACTTGGTCAGAAATTTTATCTAGATGATCTGAAAGCTAAGTTTGAACATGGGCCATGCCAGATCAAAAACTAGGTCACAGGGTCACTTAGTATGTTTAACACATTGAGCATGGTGTCCGCTCTCCATTTCAAGTAGTTTAAATCTGATCTTCACCACACTTGGTCAGAAGTTGTAACTAGATGATGTGTAGGTCAAGTTCGAACATGGGCCATGCCAGGTCAAAAACAAGGTCACGGGGTCACTAAGTGTGTTTTAAACCTCACCATATTGTCTGCTCTCTAATTCAAGTAGTTTTTATCCAATCTTCACCAAAATTTGTCAGAAGTTGTATCTTGATAATGTCTAAGGCAAGTTTGAATATGGGTCATGCCGGGTCAAAAACAAGGTCACAGGGTCACTTAGTGCGTTTTAAACATCACAATGTTATCCGCTCTCTTATTCAAGTAGTTTTCATCCAATCTTCACCAAACTTGGTCAGAAGTTGTATCTAGATGATGTCTAGGTCAAGTTTGAATATGGGTCATGCCAGGTCAAAAACTAGGTCACGGGGTATCTTAGTGCGTTTTAAACCTCACCATGTTGTCCGCTCTCTAATTCAAGTAGTTTTCATCCAATCCTCACCAAACTTGGTCACAAGTTTTATCTAAATGATCTCTAGGACAAGTTTGAACATGGGCCATTCCGGGCCTTAAACTAGGTCACGGGGTCACTTAGTGCGTTTTTTAAACATTTAGCATGGTGTCCGCTCTCTAATTCAAGTAGTTTACATCCGATCTTCACCAAACTTGGTCCGAAGTTTTATGGAGATGATCTTAAGGCCAAGTTAGAACATGGGCCTTTCTGGGTCAAAAACTAGGTCAAGGGGTCACTAAGTGCGTTTTAAAAATTGAGCATGGTGTCCGCTGTTTTTTGTGAAGACTACATGCAAAATATTATGTGTCAATGGGGCATGTGGGGGTATTCGCCACGTATGTGACAAAGCTCTAGTTGTACATGTTTTTCATTTGTTGACCTTTATTTTTTGCAAAAATGTGTCATAAGTTTTCTATCTTTCAAAGTGCTTGGTTGCTTTTATGTTCAGTCTTAACAAACTTGCATGCTTAGATTTTGATTGTGATCGTTGTAAGTGTTTGCAAATGTGCTTATTGTGTTCATTCTTAGTTTAGAATTGTCCTTAAATTGTTCTTGTCAGATGATCTTTGTGAAACTGTACATTGTATGCAATGAATTACTGTAGAGCTGTAACAATCATCTAGAAGCTTGTAATACTCTGTGACTCATGTTTGCCATCAACATAGGCAGCTTGTTATGGAATCAATTTAAAAATATCTTGTGATCTTATTTCGATTTCTGTTCAATTCAGACTTGTTCATTTTAGTGCCGAATAATTGGAACGCAAAATTCAATTAAAAAAAGCATCTATTCGAATGCTTTGACATTCTTTATCTAGAAAATGTAGAGCTTATTCATCATGGTAGATTTAATTTCTGGCTCATGCTTGTAATTTGCTTCAAGACCACGCCATCTTGCCTTGCTAACATCTTATATGAATTCTGCAGCACTTGGGCTTGTCAGCTGTTTTCCACTCAGTATTGCGCAATATTGTTCCACAAACCACATAAGCATATTTGATATATCCTCCCTCTTCAAGTATTTTGGACTTTTTCCTTTGTTACATTTATGCAATAAACAAGTTTGTTATGTGGAGTTTTTCTGTAAAATGTCTCGCCCCTTTTCTTAGTTACAGTTACTTTGTGTGCAAACAATATATATATTTATAAAGAGAACGATTCCCAAATGGACATATTTTCCCTTTCCATTTCAAACATTGTGTAAGTTTGTTATGAAATAAGAGTTTCAAATATGTTCATCTAAATTCTATGTCTCTGAACAACTTCTGTTTTGCTAGAGTGTGCATTAGTTAATGATACAGTCCTAGTTGCTGAACCCTTTTTTGATTTAGTTTTTAAAATTCTATTGTAAGCTAATTGTCTGATTTAAATTCGGGTATTGATGAACTAGCTATTTGTCTATATATTTATATATCAGTTCTTATGACTTGCTTACTGACTGAAATAATATGTTGACCTACCAGATCTTGCTTGAAAATGTGTTAGCTGCTCATTAAAGAAACACTTTAAGGCCCTTTAGTATGATTTGGAATTTTATTCATGAAGGCAGTTGTTAAAGAGGAATAATTGCTTATTTCTACTTCTGTTGTGTTTGCAAAAGAAGTGATTGAGTAGTCATTGAAGTTGTATTCATTAGCCAAGTATCCAAAGCTTTTACTGACTTGTTGGCCGGCCCAGTTGGGGTTGAATGGGTTCCCATATGGACATGCTCCTGCCGATACAACACTGTCACTGTCATGCAACCCTTAGTCAGTTTGTTGATTGGGATTTAGTTATATGTTATGCATATTTTATAGGCAATACATTTACAATGCTTTATGCATATTTTATAAATATGTCTTCTATGAGAATTGATGGAAGTCTATTGTAAATACAGCACTTGATGGGAGGATATACAAATATGCTTATTCCATGTGAACAAAAATAATGACTAAAAAATGGAAATACGTTCTGTAAAAATTAATGCGTTGGTAAAACTGCATGCATGTGATTGCTTTGTGTCAAAATGGGGAGGGAATATCAGGGGAGGGAATATCAGGGGAGGGAATATCAGATTGTGTTTGTTCACTTGCATAATAACTGTTGTTGTTGGCATGTGTTTAATAGTTAAATTGAGTAGAACATAAAACATACACCAAAAATAAAACTTTTTTTCAAGTTTGCAAAAATTGGTACTAAATGTCATTTGTTAAAATAATTTGCTTTATTTGTTTGGTTAAATATTTAACTATTTGAATACAAAAATATATGCTCATAATATAAACGCTGAAAGTTATTACGTTAAATGGGATAATAATTTTGATTTGTGAAGTATATATTAAGTTCGAAATAATGAATGATATGTTATTATGATTTTGAACAATACAATATATTTTTCGTGATAATAAATAATTGAAACGTTGAATGTTTCATTTTAAATATATTTTTATTATTAATATCCCAAAAAATGTCAACTGCCGGTACAAAAGCCCTCAGAACCATGACTAAAACGTCACTTAAACATGTCCGAGATATTGAAGAAATTTACCCCCCGACTTATGGCAGAGTCAAGGCAAAAAACCAAGTTTTTCTAGCCACATTATACCCCTCGACATATGGCCGAGGTAGACTTATGGCCGCGAATGTACGGTAGTTGAAGTATTTAAACATTAAAATATTAGTAAAAATTTAAATAAAGAAGCCATCAAATAGTGAAATTTGAAATATTAACGAACTTAACATCTTATGCATAACTACTTTTTGTACTTTAAAAAAGACATGTGATTTGATTGGTGGAATATGTTGATTTCATAGTACAGGAAGCCAATTACATGTGTTATGTTGAATAAAGAAATATGGATGTGGGTTTGTAAGGGTTAGTTTGGTTGATTCAATATATTGTTTAATGTTGATGTTCATGTACTGAATGGTTATGAATATGATAAAGGATGTTGGTGTTAGCTTGGGAACATAACGAATAATTAAACACACTACTTTTAGGTGGAATCATACATGTTTTGATAATATTCATGTTGACAAGTATTCCTAAGTTTGGTAATTGTATTATGTAATACAAGCGTTTTTGTGCTATAATTGGGCAATATTTTATAACAGTGGCATTTCTAGAAATGAACATTTTTATATTTCTTGATAGTAATTTTACTTATTAAAAATATATAGCATGATTTATTGTTTTGCATGGCAAATGGCATTATATTATATCTTTAAATGTACTCTTATATTATATAGATAATTATTGAGTAAGTAGAGATGCAACGATTCACCAACAGCTCGATTCGATACGATTTCGATTTCAGACACTTCGATACCAATTTTTTCGATTCGATTCATCTTCAAACCTAGTTTTATCATATATTCACTCTTATGCCTCAAAATTAACATTTCTGTTCAAATGTGATTTCAATAAAACACATAAAATTGAATAGCAAATTAGGAATTTTGATATAAAAACTTCTCACTAGAAGATTGTGTTGATTACACAATTATAAAAAAAATAAAATAAATACTCATAAGAACGTATCTGGAATCAGTTGAATGGTTGTACTATCACTATTATACTTATACCCAAAACTGCTATAAGCATGTCTTCCATTGTGCCATGACAGCATCACCTGTTACCTGTAGGACAATTCACATTCTCTAATAAACTTAACAAAATTCGAACAGAAATAGAGCTACTTTTCTGGCTTGCGACTTCAGTAGTCTTGCTAAATCAAGGTTATGTTTGCGTTTGTTATATTGCATTAGATTAGTGGTTGAGCCGCACTTAGCGTACGCCACATCCGTGAAGCACAGTTTGCACTTTGCTTAATCGGTAGGGCTACCATCCCAAAACCCAAAATACTGCCACACTTTTGATTTTAGCTTCTTAAGCGCATCTGATAATTTCAATTTGTCGGCAACAACTTGTTCAGCCATTTTGACGCTTTTTCCGAAAGTAGACCGTAACGCGCTTATTGATTGGATGACTAAAGTAATAAGCAACCAATCGCGCGCGTCGTAATTACAGGTACAGATAAAACCTTCACCTTCCCGTATCAATAGTCAGAATACAGCGTGCTTTACGTATCTATGCATATATATGTATATATGTTAAAGAATCGAATCGAATTTGGTAGGTTTGGTATTGTAATCGAATCGAAGCATTTCGAATCGATTTTCGATGAATCGGATCGAATCGTTGCAGCTCTATGAGTAAGGCAATTATATGTAGTTTATACCTACTAATTTAACACCTGGGTATAGGCTAGACTTTAACATGTACACTATTATATGGTTCTTGTTTATACTTTGGTTCTATATTGATTTCTATCTTTTCAATACACTAACATGCAACATTGTAAACCAAATTATTGAAAAATTTTGAAATATTAATGTTGCAAGTCACATTTCCATAAATCATTGGAACAATTAATCCAGTCTTAATATGGGGCACTGAATGTTAGAAATTGGAATGGCTTAACAGTTACTATTTTAATAAAAATTGTTACTATTGGCAAATTAGATTTGGCCTTAAACCATGAACAAGTATTGTTTTGAAATCACATTGACCTTAATCTTGATGTATCAAACATGTATCCACTTTACACTCACTTAAAATATTTTGTCATTGTGCAAGAACATGGGTAGAGTGACAGACTGAAGTTAATACTTGTTATGCCCCCCTTCGAAGAAGAGGGGATATATTGTTTTTTTCACATGTCGGTCGGTACGTCCACCAGATGGTTTCCGGATGATAACTCAAGAACGCTTAGGCCTAGGATCATGAAACTTCATAGGTACATTGATCATGACTGGCAGATGACCCCTATTGATTGTCAGGTCACTAGGTCAAATGTCAAGGTCACAGTAACTCGAAACAGTAAAATGGTTTCCGGATGATAACCCAAGAATGCTTACGCCTAGGATCATGAAACTTCATAGGTACATTGATTATGACTGGCAGATGACCCCTATTGAATTTTAGGTCAAAGGTCAAGGTCACAGTGACTCGAAATAGTAAAATGGTTTCCGGATGATTACTCAAGAATGCTTACGGCTAGGATCATGAAACTTCATAGGAACATTGATCATGACTGGCAGATGACCCCTGTTGATTTTCAGGTCAAAGGTCAAGGTCACAGTAACACAAAACGTATTCACACAATGGCTGCCACTACAACTGACAGCCCATATGGGGGACATGCCTGTTTTACAAACAGCCCTTGTTATATTACCATGAAAATTGTTTGAATTTCAGAGTATTATAAATCAGTCATACAATGAACAATAGGGACCTTTAATAGGATAGTAAATAGCGAGTATTGAATAATTGATATATTATTGCATTTTTCTTACACACATTTTGAAGAAAGTTTTTAAATAATATCGTCAATTTTGTTAGAACTAGTAAAAACACTTCAGCTCATCTAATGAGGTTCACTATTAAAGCATTCCCACAATGCACCACCTCCACTGTTGTTACTGTGTTTAGTCTCTAACCTGTTAAACATGTGTTAAAGTCACAACATATTGTCTCAGCACTTGAGTTACTAACAATCTTGTGTGTAATCCCATATGGACTTTGGTGTATACACAGCCGACCCCTGGGTCCCGGACTGGCCAGCGACCTGGCTCTCTTAATATCACGGCCACCACGTCCGCTCTGCAGGTTAGTATGTGTAAACTGGAACCCTGAATAACTGTCTGTGAATCCCCTGCCAATCCTATTCTCATATTTGTGGACAAATAAGTTCAGGGAAACAAATGAAACATTTCAGAGTGTAAACATTCAGACAAATGTGTTAAAATGCAATGATTATATTTGAAACCCTTAAGCATTATATACTAGAAAATCCCTCCGTATTATTGTTAAAGTAATGCTTGGTTTGGTTATTCATTTTATACTTAGGCATGTGCAATAATTGAATCACATAAAGGAATAAAGGGTCTTAAATAATGCCATTGTAGCAAGGGTAGCTCCACATCAAACTTTGCAATTGCACAGTTTAGTCTGGAGCTATATTTTCCTTTAACCCTTTGCATGCTGGGAAATTTGTCGTCTGCTTAAATGTTGTCTGCTGAATTTCTAATTTTTTTCAAAGAATACTATCAGAATAGCAAACAGTTTGGCATGTCATCTGGATCCAAACTGTTTGCAAAGGCCTTCAAAATTCAGTTCCAGCACTGAAAAAGTAAAAACATCATCTGCTGTTATTTTATTCTAATGGGTTGGACCACTCTGTTTATTGGAAGATTATTGGTATTGTATTGATAAAAGTGAGTAAAGCGTTTTGTCCATTAAAAGTCGTGGCAAAACTTCAAGGAGATAGTGCGTCCTAAATGAAAACTGTCAAATCTTATTTGTGACTGTGTTGAAATTGCCTTTTGTTTAGAAACTTTGCTTAGCAGCCTTTGGGTAGGGTGGGCCAGTATTATTTTCGCATTTTAAGACTGCTCCAAGATTCATACACCCTCTCTTCACATGGTAAAGGAACATTTTATTTGGGAAACCATAGACCACTGGGTTGATGCACATTTTTTTCACAAATCATGGTTTGGTGTTAACAATAGGATATTAAGGGCATAATGGGCTATATATTAGCATGAATATGCTTTTATGTTTCTACATTTCACTCTCCTATGAAACCATCATGACATGCGTCATTTTCTTCCATCGTCATGGTATTCATAATCACAATGCACTGGATCCGAGTGGGTTTTATTAGCTTTTACATTACTGTTTTCAGTAATGTTTAAATTAATGGACCTTTTCACAGATTTTGTTGTTTTGAGGTTTGTCATTAAATGCTTGAAATTGATAAATGTAAAAATTATAACTAAAGTAAATAGCTTACTGTATATGTCCTTATTGACGCTAACTGCGCGTGGTTTTTTCAAGACCCCTGCACACTTTGATGAAAGGATATTTCCTTTATATTGCAAGTTTCACATTTTCTTCTAGTTTGTCCTCAATAAGAAAACAAAGGTTCCAGCGTATGAGTTGATGTATAGTTAATTACATTAATATAAAATGTACCCAGACAATATTATAAAATCAATTAAAATGTATCATGCTATTTTATAGTTAACCCTTTCAGTGCGGGAACCGGATTTTGAAGGCCTTTGCAAACAGTTTGGATCCAGATGAGACGCCACAGAACGTGGCGTCTCATCAGGATCCAAACTGTTTGCTATTCTGATAGTGTTCTTTGAAAAAAATCAAAGAAAATGCTAATTTTAGTAATTCAGCAGAAGACATTTTAGCAGACGACAAATTTCCCAGCATGCAAAGGGTTAAAAAGCTTACCTTATACATCTTAGTCTTTTAGTGCTACAGCTTTCTTAGAATATATGGTTGCCTCATCTGGAAACATCACCATTTGTGATATTTCATTAGCACATTAACAGTTTGCAGGGCCCTCAATCTGTCTAATCCACGGTCGAAATTCGGCCACATTCCCCCCCCCCTGAAAAGTATACTTTTTTCCCCTTTTTGGGGGAAAAATCCCCCCCCCCCCCCAAAGAAAAATATATATATATTTTTTTTTTTTTTTTTAAAGATAGATGTCTCATGATTATTATATCTCAATTCTATTTTAATTTAATCTTTTCAAACATACTTAATTATGAAATAAGCAATGAATATAGTGCAAACATGTACAAATGTAATAATTAGAGAGTAAGTAAAAAATCCCCCAAAAAGGGAAACGCCGCGAAAATTCCCCCTGCTATGGGTAGCGACCCGCTTCCCCTAAAATGGATTGAGGGCCCTGGTTTGTCAGCTTGATGCAGTATAACATAAGTTAGCAGTTACCACATCAAGAACCATGTACAGCTCTTTACTTATACAAACGAAACAGGTTTAACAGCTTTTTAACCTTTACAATATGTTCTTTCATGAAGGATGGATCATGAAGCAATTGTATCTGTTTTAGAATAAATAATAAGATACACAAAGTTTTCAGGGTTTACTCTGACATCCAACAAATTAATCAATCCCTCCCCTTTAACATATTTTGATAAATACCAAAATATTTTTAGCTGTAACCTTTTCTTCATGAAAGAAACAACAATAACATAGACTAAAATAGAATAATTATGAAGTAGCAAGGAATCATTTGCAGATAAAGGTATTAAGTCAAAGTATTGCTTATTCTTCTGCACCCTCGTTAGAAAGCCTTGAAAGAAAAGGAGGAGCACATAGAGCAGTTGCTACGGGAACGTGACCTTGAGAGGTCAGAGGTTGCAAGGGCGGCTGCCCAGGTGGACGAGGCTCAGGGTCAGCTGACCCACATCAAGGTGGAGAAAGAACGTTTGCAGGTAGGAAACCGGTAGCATAACACAATATAAGTCTGATTCATTCAATCGATTTTTTATCGTCTTGTGAAATTTGGTCTTATGCCATATGTGGCTAGTGTTGCTCCAGCCCTGCCTGCCAAATAGTACAGTTTGGTCAGGAGTTGCACTGTATACTATAAAGTTATGCAAGGTTTTGTGGTGTCTGTAGCGGACAGGGGAGCTTGTTGGAGACCCTATTTTCACCCCCGGAAACCCGATATGCTGTGCAAAGTTGGATGTGCTAGGAGAAGTTTCTGATAGATTTCGATGAATTTCGGTAGGGTAAGTAGATCCACTTCTGTAATTGTTTAAAGGCATTTTTGAATTAAAATATATTTTGGTGTATGCAAAGGAGGTATTACCATGTATGTTAGAAAAATCCTGGTTATTAACATTCAGGATTTATTGAAATATGGCTATTTAAAGTCGATGATGCAGGGCTTTGTCCCATATTTAGCACTTTATTTACAAATTTCTTTAAAGGTATGCCAGTGAAAAAGTTTTTGAAACAACAATTATATTAACCAATGTCCCAGAGTAACATATCCGCCAGGGTTTCTTAACAAAAATCGTATTGGTGGAAAAATTCGACTTTATATTCAACATGATGAAAAAATGATATGACATGGTGCTGTACAAAGATGTCGAGATATAACATGTGTGCAGTTCATTTATAAACTTAAAAGCTCACTAATACAGCTGATTTATGGTAATACCTCCTTTGCATACACCAAAATATATTTTAATTCAAAAATGCCTTTAAACAATTATATAACTGGATTTACTTACCCTAACGAAATTCACCGAAATCTATCGGCAACTTCTAGCACATCCAACTTCTCACAGCATATCGGGTTTCCGGGGGTGATTTTGCATGATGCTGGCCATTTTTGCCTCAATATGGTTTAGCATATGGAAAGCACCGTTACAACACCAGGGATTTTTTTTGCCCATCATTACTACTGCTGTTTCCCAATCGCAAAAAGTAGCTTTGACCCCAGAAATCTGACAATAGCCCCCCCCCCCCCCAACTGCCAAGCTTTTCCAATATATACTCAATGACATAAGAAATGCTAAACAGAGGGAATTATGTAGCATGATTTATGTAAAATGAACAAATCCACTTTGAAAGCAGCCAAATTGTACCTATCTTTGCACTGCCATGTACTTAATGAATTAAGATTTTCATAAAGTAAAGAATTAGAACTGTTGTTACCCCTGTTCAAGCAGTTGTGATGAGGTAATGTAAAATACTTTCTAGATACAATCAGCAAATATTTATTAGAACGCTACAAAGCGAATGTATGTTATGGAAATGAGTGTTTGCAAATTGGAGTTCAGTCCACTGGTAAAGTAAAATATAAAGCTAAAAAAATTGACACATAATTAGTTTTATGAACTATGGTTGATCAAAGAACATACCACTTACTTATTTGTATGAAACATTTGCACAAACAAAATGGAGTTTGAATATAGGTCAATATTAAAATGTCATTTATGGCTATAAGGTACCAAGTCTTATTTTGCAAGTATGGCATGCTGTGATGTGACCTCAACTGAGCACAACTTGCTCGTGACGAGCTTTTGTGATTGCCATTTGTCTGTTGCGCGTCTCAAAAATCGTGCTGGTTTGTTGAAAAAAATTGCAGCCAGGTTGTGGGGAAGATTTCCTTATATGGTGATTGTGAAACCTTGTCAATTTGCCACATTTATTTCCCATTTTCATAAATTATTAATTTTGCTGCCAGGGGGTTGGACAGTTTTCTTTGTATGGATAAAGTGGAGCCTTGTTAATACTCTAGAAGTCACTGTTTTAGTCCAATCTTCATAAGACTTTGTAAGAAGATTCATTATAATAATATCTCCAACAATTAAAAACTGGGACATGTGATGTTGAAAAACTAGGTCACTAATTCAAATCAATTAAAAAACTTGTTAACATAAGTTTGCTAGTTTAACGCATTAAAAAAAAATTCTTCATGAAACATGGTCAGAACATTCGTTCTAATGATATATCAGCAAAGTTGGAAAATAAAAGCAGGCCTAGATATTTAATATTTATGTTTCATTGGGTACTTTTATAATTCTGAACTACACCTTCTAAGAAAACGTTACTTCCTAAGGGTCTTAGACAGCGTTCGACAATAACGGGAGTCCGGGAGTCTGAGACTCCTTAAAATGAGACTTGGACTTCTTGTTTTTGCGTCAGTGGAGTCCGTCGGACTTCTTTAAAATTATCGTTGAATTAAAAAAAAAATCAGTTGATTTCCTTATTTGTTTTGCAAGATCAGAATGTCCGAACTTTAGTTGATCCGAAAAATGTGCCACAAATCATTCTGCTTGAACACATGGACAAAAACAAAAGAATCCAATTTTTTTATTTTGGTTCTCTGTCACTGTCCGTGCGTGTAGTAAAAGGGGAGCATGCAAACTATGAAAAGATCGCATTCTATACAAAGATGGTGACGCCACTACGTTATTGTCATCTGAAAGATCGTTTGTTGACACATTGACACGATCGTGGTCGTTTTTATTTTCACTGATATTTTTTCTGTTGTAAATTAACTTCGCAAACAATTTTCTGATTATTATAAAAATCATCACAATACCCGATTTTTTTACACCATATACGTTTTCTGGCCGTAAGGTACTGAAGATCGGACCAGCTGTGAATCATTTGAGCGTGAATGACCCGTGTCACTATCAATCGATGATTTCAGTGGTTTATTGCAGTTTGTAGGCATTGTCATACCAACCCCACAAATGGGTTCTTACCGTGTACTCCTCCACGATAAAATCGTGGCAAGTTTCTTAAGAGACTGATGATGGCAACAGGGTGTAATCATCGTGGAAGTTGTGCTTTGCATGCACAAATTGTCTAAACATGTTTTCATGGTGTAAAATTCCAATGATTAAAACACAATAAAATCAGCATTATATTGCGTTTCCCAATTTCCACGTTCTTGGAAATATTATAAGGAATATATATAAAGCAATGAGAAATATAGGGTTGTTACACCCTTACGATGAGATTTAGTAACTATGACACTAACAAAACAGAAGGCTCCGAGAATGTTTTTATGTCCCCCACTATAGTAGTGGGGGACATATTGTTTTTGCCCTGTCGGTTGGTATGGTTGGTTGGTTGGTTGGTTGGTTGGTCTGTCTGTCTGTCTGTTTGCGCCAACTTTAACATTTTGCAATAACTTTTGCTATATTGAAGATAGCAACTTCATATTTGGCATGCATGTGTATCTCATGAAGCTGCACATTTTGAGTGGTGAAAGGTCAAGGTCATCCTTCAAGGTCAGAGGTCAAATATATGTGGCTCAAATCGTTTAATTTATGAATACTTTTGCAATATTGAAGATAGCAACTTGATATTTGGCATGCATGTGTATCTCATGGAGCTGCACATTTTGAGTGGTGAAAGGTCAAGGTCATCCTTCAGTCAGAGGTCAAATATATGTGGCCCAAATCGCTTATTTTATGAATACTTTTGCAATATTGAAGATAGCAACTTGATATTTGGCATGCATGTGTATCTCATGGAGCTGCACATTTTGAGTGGTGAAAGGTCAAGGTCATCCTTCAAGGTCAAGTATATGGGTCAAAATTGCGCATGTAATGTCACTTCTGCAATATTGAAGCTAGCAATTTTATATTTGAAATGCGTGTGTATCTCAAGGAGCTGCACATTTTTAGTGGTGAAGGGTCAAGGTCATCCTACAAGATCAAACATCATATAGGGGTACATTGTTTCTCAAACACATCTTATATAACCCTAATGTGGAGGTTAAACAAGCAATCATAATGCATCATAGAAAATAGTATTTGTTGAAATCTTATTTATTAGTTGATTAAGCAAATAATTGACTTAAATATTACTGGAATGAGTTAAATATTTTGCAATGTGATATAACAAATATTGAACAGCAGTAACTTACAACTTCGATCTAAAAACAAACACACAATACTAATTTAACATTTCATGGATTGACATGTGTTAATGGCCGAAAATATGCTATAAAAAAGTGTCTTAATTGTTGGACTCCTTAAAATCGTCCGGACTCTTAAAATTCAAATGTTAGGAGTCCTTGGACTCCTTACTCAGATTAGTAAATGTCGAACACAGTTAGGCCACGACTTTTATATTTCTTGGTTTACAAAACCGCCGACCCTAATTTTTGGAAAACGGGGAAAAAAATAAAATCGGAAAATCGTCTTTTTTTTATATATGTTATTCCCGACCGCATTGAATAACGAGCGAAACGAGAAAGAAAACCATCCGGTTTGAGTACTGTTGCGAATAAAATCAAGTAAGTACAATCAACGATTGGTTCACATATTTTGCATATTGCAGAGACCGGGATAATTTTCAATGTGACACATTATGTACCAGTCCTTGTATGGGCACTTCTCAAAATTTATTTTGGGTAAAAATTACGCTAGCAAAAATTACAGACAATAGGAAAATCAACGTCAGTAAAATGTCGACCCCATCAAAATTTATTTCCGAGTCTGTGAGGCAAATATATTGTTTAACATGTTAATTATATTAAACAAACCCGATATTATAGCAGATAAAAAGTATTACCTTGCAATTTAATAATTAGTATAAATAATCCAATAAAACACTCCCATTATTTACGATATATGTGTTAAGGAATTTTGTAAACACGTCCGCCATAGTTTATAGGAACTTTACAAAAAGTTTGGAAATCGGAACAAATCGGTATATCTCGGAAAATCATTGATAAATGTATTTGTCGTTTCAATGCTTAGGGCATTGAGTAATTTCGGCAAATCGGAACTCAACTTGTGTAAAACACTAGCTCAATTAACTGTTAAACTCCCCCTCCGTTCTCTGCAAAAGATTCGAAGGCGGAGCTATGCACGTGCTATTATTAAATTGGAGGATTGCAATTGAGTAACAAACACACGATTGGTTCGGCATGCTAGACAAATGAAGCCAATTTTGTTGGCGCGAAATTTGTCGCTTTATTGCTTCAGACAGCAAGCGGCTTTCCTTTGATGACGTCAAACTGTCAATTCACACAGACTGCACATTTTCGGAAGACTTTTACTGACTCCTTGTTTACAATGCCAGTACAAAAACACTTGCTAACATTAAACTTTGGATTAAATTATCAAAATAAAGCAAAAGCGAAGTTGACAAATATGATTAAATTAATTCGCGTCAGTTCAAATAAGACGTTTTGTGTTGTAAATCAATGAGTTTTCATGACAACAACAACTTAAACAAACATTACCGCGACGACGCGGGAATCGATCTACCTGGATTTTTTTTCATGGACGATCTAATAAGTCGAGTAAGAGCAAACACATAATTTTTGTAAGTGTAGTTTAGTTTATATTATATAAGATTTATGCAACAGGCATCGCATTGCGTTATGGTGCGCATCGAATTACGGAAATAAAGCGCAGTTTTTCGTTTTAATGGGAGGAGAACGCATGTCATGTAATGGAGTGTTTAAAATTGACTGATGTTACAAAAGTACTCCTATAAATATGAGGTCGATTTACATCGACATAAGCGGGGTAGCTTACGTCTAATTATTTGGACTATTACAAAAGGTGCTTTTAGGACTCATTTCATTTGAAGATATAGATGTGTTTCATTGCATAATTTTATTTTTTTTTGTCTCTGTGTTAAGGTTATAAAAGATATGTTGTCTTTGTTCTGATGTTATTAGTATTAACTTTTTTCCAATGTTTTTTTTTTTTTTTTTTTTTTTAGACCGCCCGATGGACCATTTTCAAAATAATTTTTGTAAACCAATAAAAAAAAAAGTCGTGGCCTTAGATGAAAGCGTTAGGGCCCATGGTATTGTTGCTATACTGAAGCTATGTTATGTTTCTGTATATTTTAGTAAAATGCTCTTAAATGGTAATTTCTTAACAATACTTATTTTATAAGATAATTTCACATCTTGGCCCTACTCACTTATTTCGGCTGTTTGTTTCCTTGGAAACACTTGATGTACAATTAATTCATGAAAAATGACTCAATTTAAATGGCAAAATAGGAAAATGTATACACTTAAAAACAGCCATTGAACAGACCATCCAATTTGTCTCAATAAGAAACTTGATGTCTGATGAGATATTGAGATTTCTGTTGGTTTGTGTTTAGGAAGAATCTGAGGAGAATATACAGCACCTGAGGTCCACCATACAGAGTCTGCTGTCTGAGAAACATGAGCTGGTACTGAGGTTGGAGGACGAAAAGAGGTAAGCAAAAAATGCTGTGTTTGTTGGTATTGTGCATAAAGTAGTACATGAGCTGCTTTATGATGTTAGTATAGTGCACATAGTGGACAAAAAGAGGTGAGCAAATAATGCTGTGTTTGTTGGTATTGTGCATACAGTAGTACATGGGCTGCTTTATGATGTTAGTATAGTGCACATGGAGGACAAAAAGAGGTGAGCAAATAATGCTGTGTTTGTTGGTATTGTGCATAAAGTAGTACATGGGCTGCTTAATGATGTTAGTATAGTGCACATGGAGGACAAAAAGAGGTGAGCAAATAATGCTGTGGTTGTTGGTATTGTGCATAAAGTAGTACTTGGGCTGCTTTATGATGTTAGTATAGTGCACATGGAGGACAAAAAGAGGTGAGCAAATAATGCTGTGGTTGTTGGTATTGTGCATAAAGTAGTACATAGACTGCTTTATGATGTTAGTATAGTGCACATGGAGGACAAAAAGAGGTGAGCAAATAATGCTGTGTTTGTTGGTATGGTGCATAAAGTAGTACATAGACTGCTTTATGATGTTAGTATAGTGCACATGGAGGACAAAAAGAGGTGAGCAAATAATGCTGTGTTTGTTGGTATTGTGCATTAATTAGTACATGGGGCTGCTTTATGATGTTAGTATAGTGCACGTGGAGGACAAAAAGAGGTGAGCAAATAATGCTGTGTTTGTTGCTATTGTGCATACAGTAGTACATGGGGCTGCTTTATGATGTTAGTATAGTGCACATGGAGGACAAAAAGAGGTGAGCAAATAATGCTGTGTTTGTTGGTATTGTGCATACAGTAGTACATAGACTGCTTTATGATGTTAGTATAGTGCACATGGAGGACAAAAAGAGGTGAGCAAATAATGCTGTGTTTGTTGGTATTGTGCATACAGTATTACATGGGCTGCTTTATGATGTTAGTATAGTGCACATGGAGGACAAAAAGAGGTGAGCAAATAATGCTGTGTTTGTTGGTATTGTGCATTAATTAGTACATGGGGCTGCTTTATGATGTTAGTATAGTGCACGTGGAGGACAAAAAGAGGTGAGCAAATAATGCTGTGTTTGTTGCTATTGTGCATACAGTAGTACATGGGGCTGCTTTATGATGTTAGTATAGTGCACGTGGAGGACAAAGAGGTAAAAGAATGATGCTAAACGTATGTGTTGCTAAAGTGCATACAGCGGTACAGGGGCTGTACTGAAGCTATTGGTTTTTCAGTATCGCTAAATTCAGGGTGATATTCACGGTTCAATCGTTTTAAATCCTTCATAGAAAGGCTCTTTTTACTTTGAACATTAAGAAATGTTTGGTAATTTGATTATGGTTGACATATGTTAATCGGAATGACTTTAGTAAGTCAGGTTTTTGCGTGTTTGTAGTTGATTAGAACAAGATGGGCAAAACAGACAAAGAATTTTGTTAGCCTTGAGGTGTTGTTTTGTTGGACAGGTTTTGCAGACACACATGTTTATGACTCAGAACATAAACCTTATTATATTATTTGTGTCATACAAGTATATGTTAAACATATGATTTTATTTTACTACATCAGGAAAGTTGAAGACTTGCAGTTCCAGATTGAGGAGGAGGTGATTAGCAAGGATGATCTGGAGGTACGTGTTTATTTGTGATGTACAAAATATGTCTTGACTGACTAAGTTACAATAGTGTTTCATTGTTTTGTAGCTCAAAAAAGTATCAATTTGAATGCCAAAGATTTTTTCATGGATCTGTTAACCAGCAATTAATTACTTCTGCTGTGCTTTCATGGATTGGTCAAATAATAAACATGAAAACACTTAAATTGAGGTAAAAAACGTAAAATTGAATATCCATTACACGTGCAAGCGTCATTTTTGGTAAACAAATATTTTCTATAAATGTTTGTTGTGAGCTGATGAGATGGTGTTCATGTTGCTGCTTTTTTATCAACAACTATTGATGTTGTGAACATGTATGTTAAATTCTGTATTCAGTATTGTGAAGTGTTATTTGCATGTGACCTTGAACATTGTCGATGCCATTGTTTTGCATGAATTTGGATTGTGGTGTATGCACAGCTGTTTTAGCTACTTTTGAAGAACCATTAAAAATAAATTTACTATCAAATAAGTAAATGTTTTTTAATCAAGAAATATTTTTTTTATTAAATCATGTATCTTAAAAAAAGGGATATTATTTGGAATCAGCGGTAAATACAATTGAGAAACATATTCCACAGATGATTGAATAGATCTCTGATTATTTATATTTTAAAAGGAAATGACATTGTTCTGTAAACATAATTTGCCTTTAATAGTATAAGTCTGCCTTTTCATGTTTACAAAACAGATGATGTTTTCCACACTAGCCTGTTGTTGTGTTTATTGTTTATTCTTTGTATTATTTTATGCACCTATGAAGTCTGGCGATGTAAGTGTTGTTCACTGTGTGAAAGTAATGTAGTACACTTTTTTATGCACTCTCATTGTACTGAATTGCCCCTTTTCTAAGCATGAAATTTAATTAATCAAGACATATCTTTGATTTTGTTCCTACCTTGAATAACTATCTGAATTCTTAATATAATTACCTCGTTTTAAACTGTATGAATAGAATATTTTGTTGCCCATGAGGAACATTTATAAAACAAGTACACATATTGTACCTAATTGAATAACACAATTTCCTGAAAATTCAAGCTAGCTCTAAGCATTCTACATTTAAAAAAACCAACACACATTCAATGAAATAATAAAAACCCAAAGCAAAACATATTTTGTAGTCATTGAGCTCTAAAAAATTAATAATATGAATTGTGTTCTGAGAAAACTGGGCATAATGCATGTGCGTAAAGTGTTGTCCCAGATTAGCCTGTGCAGTCTGCACAGGCTAATCAGGGACGACACTTTCCGCTTTTATGGAATTTTTAGTTTCAATGAAGTCCCTCCTTACTGAAAATCAACGTAAGGCGGAAAGTGTCGTCCCTAATTAGCCTGTGTGGACTGCACAGGCTAATCTGGGATGACACTTTACGCACATGCATTAAGCCCATTTTTCTCAGAACACGACTCATATGTGTACATACCCATAGTAATTGTCATTATTTTGCTGCTTCACGTAGGTAACTGTTGTGCTTTGCTTGATCAGTGTAGATAAACCTTATGTAGATGGGAGATAATTGTGTGTTTCCGTGTGATACCATGTAAAACATAAATTTGACATATGCACTTAAACAAAGACCTATCAAGGAAAAAAAGGCGAGGTACAATAATTCACTGTTTTATCTCCTTAAAGGGAGACAATAAATATTTGTATGATTACTTGCTCAGTTTCAAATATATTAATTATGGTCTCCATTTCCAGTATCATAATGGAAACAAACATATTTTTCTCTTATTTTATGCTATAGAATATTATATTTTTACGTTTTAAAACTAAGTAGTCAAGAACAATTACCGGTAGTGGTATGAAGGATTTATGTTACAGCTATTTTTATACGCCCGTCTATGACGGGACGTATTATGGTATACCCCGCGTCCGTCTGTCCGTCCGTCCGTCTGTCCGTCCGTATGTCTGTTAATGTCGTACGCTACGTCAAATATCCTTTGACAGATTTTCTTCAAATTTTAACACAATCTTAATATTGATAAACCCTGATCCCCTTTCGTTTTTGACGGAATTCTGAATTGTCGTTCCAGAGTTATGGGACTTTGTTCGTCAAAATTTCGTGATTTCATTGAATGTCCTACTGTAGCTATATAAAAATGTTAAAGTTGTTATAACTTTGGTATGCTTGGACCTAGAGTCTTGAAACTTGACATGAAGGTTGGCCAGAACTAGTAAGTAACCACTGGACATTTCAAGGTCATTCATTTGAAGGTCAAGGTCACTGTGACCTTGAATGTAAAAATGTTAAAGTTGTTATAACTTTGGTATGCTTGGACCTAGAGTCTTGAAACTTGACATGAAGGTTGGCCAGAACTAGTAAGTAACCCCTGGACATTTCAAGGTCATTCATTTGAAGGTCAAGGTCACTGTGACCTTGAATGTAAAAATGTTAAAGTTCTTATTTCATGTTATAACTTTGGTATGCTTGTACCTAGAGTCTTCAAACTTGAAATAAAGATTGGCCAGTACTAGAAGATGACCACTGGTCATTTCAATGTCATTCATTTGAAGGTCAAGGTCACTGTGACCTTAAATGTTAAAATGTTAAAATTGTTATAACTTTGGTATGCTTGGACATAGAGTCTTCAAACTTGACATGAAGGTTTGCAAGCACACTTAGATGACCACTGGTCATTATAAGGTCATTCATTCTAAGGTCAAGGTCACACAAGGTCACTGTGACCTTAAATGTTAAAATGTTAAAATTGTTATAACTTTGGTATGCTTGGACATAGAGTCTTCAAACTTGACATGAAGGTTTGCAAGCACACTTAGATGACCACTGGTCATTTCAAGGTCATTCATTCTAAGGTCAAGGTCACTGTGACCTTAAATGTTATTGTTGTTCATGTATCCTACCGTAGCTCAAATATCCCCCGATGGATTTTTTATACGCCCGTCTATGACGGGACGTATTATGGTATACCCCGCGTCCGTCTGTCCGTCCGTCCGTCCGTCCGTCCGTCTGTTAATGTCGTACACTACGTCAAATATCCTTTGACAGATTTTCTTCAAATTTTAACACAATCTTAATATTGATAAACCCTGATCCCCTTTCGTTTTTGACGGAATTCTGAATTGTCGTTCCAGAGTTATGGGACTTTGTTCGTCAAAATTTCGTGATTTCATTGAATGTCCTACTGTAGCTCAAATATCCTTCGATGGATTTTTTTCAAATTTCAACACAATCTTAATATTGATAAACCCTGATCCCCTTTCGTTTTTGACGGAATTCTGAATTGTCGTTCCAGAGTTATGGGACTTTGTTCGTCAAAATTTCGTGATTTCCATGCTCATGTACTTATAAAATAAACCATGTATTCAAATACAAATAAACTGAAGTAAAAAAATTATTCAAAGGGTTATTTATTACCTTACTACTTCATTGGCGAACGACGGGCGTATCATGCGCTCATGGCGCAGCTTTTATTGTATAATTTACGATGGAGCATGAAACGAGTTGTTGAAACCTGGCACTTTACCACCTTCTTGTTTGCAGTTAAAAACTGTGATACTTAATCCTTTCCCACTCAGAGGCAAAGTGAATGGCTATGTGCAAATAGCATAAAAACAGAACAGCCTGCGAGTAACTAGTACTCTGTTCAGGTTTTATGCTGTTTACTGCTCATCAGTATATATGGGTTGGAAAAAAAGCCTTTAAAATTTGAATCGAGTACAGAAGGTCTTTAATTAAATTTAACTACACATACGTCAAAATATGTATGTAATTGGTAAAGGGTTAAGCAACATGGGAGGGTGGGGGTTTAGTGGATTCACCTTGGAGGTCTCTCCAGTGAGTCTCCAGAGACACAAACTTGTCAAATGAAGTAATCCTTATAAAATTCAACTTTCTTCAACTTATAACATTCACATTGTCATGGATTATGCTATCAAGTTGTGGATGTGCAATATTTAATATCCTTAGCACAACAAAAATGCTCATGTTTAAGCTTTTTAATTTAGAATGTCTATTATATGATTATAATTTATTAGAATTTCTATAACACTGTTTTAACTGTTTGCCAAATATTGCAACATGAGCCATGAAGTGGTCACTAGTGTGGCAAGAAATAGTTTGGCATTAACTTTGCTATACTACCCTTCATTTTCAATATTAGGGTTAATTCTTATTTCGTGTAAATAGATACAATTTTGAGAATTTTTAGAATGTATAAGTCACACATTTGGATGTTGTAACTTACATTTATGTCAATATAATCAATGAAAAGAGTGATAAAATAGTTTAATTGACCCCTACCAGTGAAACCAGAGGTGACTTATGGTTTACACTCCGTCTGTCTGTCAGTTAATCCGTCACACTTTTCTGGATCTTGCGATAACTTTAAAAGTTAATCATATTTTTTCATGAAACTAAAAACACGGATAGATGGCAATATGGAGATTATGCACATAATTTCATTTTGTTCCTACGTCACAAATTCTGGTTGCTATGGCAACATTTTTTTTTTTTTTACTGACAATGGTTGAGTTTCACTGGTAGGGGACCATATTGCTTGGCAATCTCTTGTTGAAAATGAGATGGTCATGTACATTTTTATATAAATTCAAAAACCACCTTTCTACAGAAGGAATTAGACTCAGCAAAATTATAATATAAGTTTAAAATGAATTCAAAGATGTTTTATATAATAATGTATCTGATTTATTTATTTTCAGACATTTAAGGTAACAAAAGATACATTAATACAATGTATAAATTACTAGCAAATTATAGTAAAACTATTTCTAAACCTACTACTGCTTACAAATTAACCCATCTATGCCTAGCGTCTAGAAAATAGGCCGTGGCAAACAGCGTAGACCCAGATGAGACGCTGCATGATGCGGCGTCTCATCAGGGTCTGTGCTGTTTGCTTAAAGGAATTTCTGTAAGAAATATTCTAAATATAGAAATAAATATACAAGACATTGCTAATTTTGAAAATAAATTGATCGAATTTAGAAGGATGGAAGAGTCCACTAGGCATAAATGGGTTAATAAAGGTACAATTCCTTCAAGCGAATTCTATACAAACACTTAACAGTCTCAAACTTAAGCAACTATAACAAAAACAATCAATCACTTGTAAATGCATTTGTGAAAAGAAATGGAAATTGTTAACCTAAGCAGTATCAGGTTGTTAACAAACAGGCATTGTTTGGCACTGTTGTTAAGTTCACTGCTTTGAACATAACAGATACAGCTACTAGAAAGTCACCTGGATCATGACAAGTACTAATTTGGTTCCTGACCATGAGAATAGTATATGTGATATCAACTGTTCAATCATCATATGCAATATTAGAATGTCAGAGCTCAATACATGTAAGCTTATAAATTTGGGTGCTAAAATGTCTATGTAATGAATGGGATCCATGCATTTGTTTCTTGTAAATGAAACAATCACTTTGATATGTAGTAAATACGATAAAGTCCCTAGATTAACTGCAAATTCATTCTTCTCAGTTGATTAACCTCATATTATAGTAACATTCTGCACTTGCATGTTTAACATGGAGCCTGGTAAATGTTCGTATATGAATGGCCGGTTGCTTATACAAATATTGCATTTTGAAAGTAGCTTAATTTGTTATTGATTTTTATTACATTATGAACATCAGGAAGCAAGGCAGTTTTAATAGTATGGCTAAAATGTAACCTTGTGAACACTCGATATTCCATTTTTGTTGTCCAATCATTCTGAAGCTTGCTCAAGAACATTTTTATGATAATTTGGCAGTTTTTCAAAGAATGGTTTTCGAAACAACACAAAATCTCCCCAGAAGAGTTAAGGTTCCTTCTGATTTCAGGCGAGCGATTTAGTTCCTATAGCTGTCTGATTTTATTACAAATTAAATTCCATATTTTACCTGAATAAAATCGAGTATTTGAAGCATGATTTAGAGTTTGTATACAGGTAATGTTATATTGATATCTTATACAATGTTTTTAGGTATAATATAATAATCAAATGAATGTCTAAACAAGACCAATTAAAATTTATTTTTTTGCTCTGCTTTTGTAACAAAATGCACATACATGACACTAATTTCATGGTAGAAGTATATAATCTAAAACATAAATATTTCTTTGTCACTGCAATATATTTATATAATAATTGTATGACCTTTTGATGCTTTGTATTAACATTTTTTTTTTAAGTTATGATTTCATGTTTATTGTTTTTATGCATGAAATGCAAATTGGTCTATGTTATGAAACTTTCATGTTAATTGTACCTTTGATTGCATTGTTAACATTGTTTGTTAACCCATTTATGCCTAATGGACTCTTCCATCCTTCTAATTGGATCAATTTATTTCCAAAATAAGGGATGTCTAGTATATTTTTTGTATACTAAGAATATTTCTTACAGAAATTCCTTTAAGCAAACAGCGCAGAACCTGATGAGACGCCACATCATGTGGTTTCTCATCTGGATCTAAGCTGTTTGTCAAGGCATTTTTTCTGGACATTAGGCATAAATGGGTAAAGGTTCATACAAAAGTTTATTGAGTTTTCGTCTGTAAGCCTTGAACTTACAAACTTTTGACCAAGCTATTTTCTGTTTTATATTTGAGAGCTTGTAGCATTTTCTTTTTGTTTGAAAAATTATATAAGAATATATACGGTAAACTTTGATGACTGAATAGGAACTCCAATGTTTTGGGCTATGGTGGTGTAGTGGATATGGTGTCCACCTAGCGATCGGGAGATTCTGACTTTGAAACCCACGTTAGAAATGGTATCAAGATCTCTCTTTAATACATCATATACTGGTGTTACCAAGGAGATGGATAGGAAATTGGGCTTCAGATGTAAACAAATTAAAATAAATTGATTTGAAACTGAAATAACCTGTAATTAAAGATGAACAAAAAAACTGAAAAAGTTCTATATTTACATTGAAAATGAGATGTTTTGTCAAAAGAGTATTACCATGGCCTGTTTCATCTTTTATGTAGATGATTTGTGTCTTGTTCTGAGAAAACTGGGCAAAATTCATGTGCGTAAATGTTATTTTGGGTTTAAAGGAAGTCCCTTTTTACCAAAAATCTAGTTAAAGCGGAAAGTGTCGTCCCTGATAAGCCTGTGCGGACTGCACAGGCTAATCTGGGACGACACTACGCACATGCATTAAGCACGGTTTTCTCAGAATGCGGCTCATTTATTTGCATTTTAACTGGTAGAGTAAAACAGAGGCAGAGGAGGCAAGGGTTAGAGAGCTGGAGAAAAACTTGAAGAGAGAAAGAGAGAGGGCTGAAAAGCTGGAAACTGAGGTCATATCTCTTAAGGTAGACCTAGGCTGTGATTTTCATATAATATCTTTTGTAATTATTACTTGAATACGTTTTTAGTGCAGAAACTTGAAACTTAGGTCATATCTTTGAAGGTATGTTTATCCGATAGGTGGTAATTGTTTCTCGGAGACTTTGATAATTGTGCAGTGTTTATGAAATAAATGTTAAGTTGAAAGAGGCATTCCCTAAATGAAAAATTAGCAAGCAATATTGTAGCTTATTCTTTAAAAAAAGACAAAATTTATAGGATTCACAAGCCTGTGTTATTCATGATATGTTCTTCACAAACTTGTATCCATTAAAATCCTCAAATCCAAAATAATTAAGTGAAGTAACATGTTCAGACTAGATAATGCATTAAGTGAAGTAACATGTTCAGACTAGATAATGCATTAAGTGAAGTAACATGTTCAGACTAGATAATGCATTAAGTGAAGTAACATGTTCAGACTAGATAATGCATTTAGTGAAGTAACATGTTCAGACTAGATAATGCATTAAGTGAAGTAACATGTTCAGACTAGATAATGCATTAAGTGAAGTAACATGTTCAGACTAGATAATGCATTTAGTGAAGTAACATGTTCAGACTAGATAATGCATTAAGTGAAGTAACATTTCAGACTAGATAATGCACTAAGTGAAGTAACATGTTCAGACTAGATAATGCATTAAGTGAAGTAACATGTTCAGACTAGATGATGCATTAAGTGAAGTAACATGTTCAGACTAGATAATAGTTAAGTGAAGTAACATGTTCAGACTAGGTAATAGTTAAGTGAAGTAACATGTTCAGACTAGATAATGCATTACAGATGGCTGAGCATACTTATATTTTCAAAGTAAACACTGCCTTTTGTCTAGATGATGACTGACAAACATGAGGCAGAGCTGAGAGAGATGGAGGAGACCCAAACCTCCTACCTAGACCAGATAGAGGAGCTCACACACAAACTGTCACAGGCTGAGACACGCATACAGGAGCAGGACGAGTCCAGGCTGGAAGAGGGGGCCAAGGTGGGCTTGTGTCAGTGCTTAATGTCACAGGGGGTCAAGGTGGGCTTGTGTCAGTGCTTAATGTCACAGGGGGCCAAGGTGGGATTGTGTCAGTGCACAATGTCACAGTGGGCCAAGGTGGGCTTGTGTCAGTGCTTAATGTTACAGGGGGTCAAGGTGGGCTTGTGGCAGTGCTTAATGTCACAGGGGGTCAAGGTGGGCTTGTGTCAGTGCTTAATGTCACAGGGGACCAAGGTGGGCTTTTGTCAGTGCTTAATGTCACAGGGGGTCAAGGTGGGCTTGTGTAAGTGCTTAATGACACAGGAGGCCAAGGTGGGCTTGTGTCAGTGCTTAATGTTACAGGGGGCCAAGGTGGGCTTGTGTCAGTGCTTAATGTTACAGGGGGCCAAGGTGGGCTTTTGTCAGTGCTTAATTTCACAGGGGGTCAAGGTGGGCTTGTGTCAGGGCTTAATGTCACAGGGGGCCAAGGTGGGCTTGTGTCAGTGCTTAATGTCACAGGGGCCAAGGTGGGCTTGTGTCAGTGCTTCATGTCACAGGAGGCCAAGGTGGGCTTGTGTCTGTGCTTAACCCTTTTCCCCATAAGAAGCAAAGTGACAATGGCTTTTGCAACCAGCATAAAACCCGAACAGCCTGGGAGTAACTCCCAGTCTGTTTAGGTTTTATGCTGTTTGCTGCTTATCAGTAACTAAGGGTTGGAAATGAATCCTGCAAAACTTGAATCTAGTAAGAAAGGTATTTAAATAAATGTAACTTTCTAAGGTACTACAAACATGTCAAAATACGTATCTAAGTCGTAAAGGGTGAATGTAACAGGGATAATTGTCTTGAATTGGGTGGTGTGTAAGATTCAATAATCTGTAATTTCTCCTGGGTACGCAGGGGGTTTGGGGGATTTAAATCCTTAAAGTAATATAACAATCCAATTTGGTGTTGTGGCAGTTGGGGATCTCATTTGGACAAAGGTGGTCAACTTAAACCTTCGTTAAAGTTTTATCATAACTTTTTAATATTGAACACAGCAACTTCATATTTGGCATGCATGTGTATCTCCTTGAGCTGCACATTTTGAGTGGTGAAAGGTCAAGGTCAACCTTCAAGGTCAAAGGTCATAATATAAAAAACATAAATTTTCATAACTTGTTTAATATTGAACACATCAACTTCATATTTGGCATGCATGTGTATCTTGTGGAGCTGCATTTTGAGTGGTGAAAGGTCAAGGTCATCCTTAAAGGTCAAAGGTCAAACAAAAAAAAGCGGCTCATAAGGGGGCATTGTGTTTCTGACAAACACATCTCTTGTTCTTCTACATTTTATTTAAATGGAAAATAAAATGGATTTTAGCAACCAGTCGAAAGGTGATTATTGTTTATTTTGTAGTCATATTCGCTTTATATCTCGACTTCACTTGCTATGAAATTTCTTATCGTGATCACAAAATTTCAGTCCCCGCTAAAAGAATTTATTGCCACTAAACACTAATCACTTTCTTACTGATATGACTAGAAAAAGAGCTGCATTTATGAAATAAACAAAGTAATAAAGATCATACAGTCAAGAAAAATCCCTGTTTTGGCACTGACATGTTGCCATCTTGATTGTCAAATGATTTCCCCCTCTGAGAGTACTCGTGTTTCATATTGTACAAACTAAGCAGTTAAGTCCAAACTGTGTTCCCCGTACCTCCACAGACCAGCCAGGTGAGCATAGAGCTGGAGGAGAAGGCAGCGAGGGTTTCAGAGCTTGAAGACTACCTGGCCATGAAGAACAGAGAAGTGAAACAGCTCCAGGAGAAACTGGCAGAAATGGTAAGCAGTAATGAGGCGCCTTCTGAGAAAACTGGGCATAATGCATGTGCGTAAAGTGTCATGCCAGATTAGCATGTGCAGTCCGCACAGGCTAATCAGGGAAGACACTTTCCGCTTTTATGGTATTTTTAGTTTCAAGAAAGTCCCTCCTTACCGAAAATCAAGTTTTGGTGGAAAGTGTGGTCCCTGATTAGCCTGTGCAGAATGCACAGGCTAATCTGGGAAGACACTTCGTACATGCATTATGCCCAGTTTTCTCAAAACACGACTCATTTAATGGAACTCAATAAACATGACGAGGAGAGGAAGTCTTGTTATCGTCAGCTAATAGTATCATATATGATCAAGGTAATTATTGCAACAAAACATTAGTTAAATGTATAAAAATGTTTTCACTTTCTTTGATTGATCAGTGCAAATATTTAAGTGTTTAAAACAGTTTGATGTTCAACCTAAGGTTAGCCTTAGTACTCAAGATTGTCAGAGTGTTAAATTAATATAGAAAATGTTTGTGTGTATATAGGAAATTGTACCATACTGTTACTGCTTCCAGAAAGATGAACTGGAGACCAGGGGTGCCAAATTTGATAAACTTCAGCACAGCTTTGATGGTGGGCTTTCTGTCTGTAACATTCAATTAAACATTAATTTCTCCTCATGAAGTCAGCTAGCAACAAATATATCTTGCTCTTTCTGATGTTCGTTTTTTCTTTTTTGAAACCATCTTACCAAAAAAAGGTTCCTTGTATCACAGAATTATAAAAACATTACACAGCAATTTGCTTGAAAAAAAGCTGTCATGAAATTCTTTAAAAAATATGCTTGTTTCATTGAATCATTCTTAATATATCCATCAACATACAGCACATCCACATTTGTTAGATGATGGACATGTTGATTCATTTTTGTAACTTATATAAAAAACATCCTTTTTATTTTTTCAGAATTAAATGAGAAGTTAAAAGTTGCCTTTTCATTTTTTTCAGAGTTAAATGAGAAGTTAAAAGTTGGTGAAACCAAGAGTAATGATCTGACTTCTCAAGTTCAGTCTCTGAAGTCACAAAATGCTGGTAAGTCTTTGTTGAATGTATATTCTACAAAAGCTGACCATGAATTATGAGGATATTTTTATGTCCCTCACTAAAGTAGTGGGGGACATATTGTTTTTGCCCTGTTTGTTGGTCTGTCTGTTTGCGCCAACTTTAACATTTTGCAATAACTTTTGCTGTATTGAAGATAGCAACTTCATTTTTGGCATGCATGTGTATCTCATGAAGCTGCACATTTTGAGTGGTGAAAGGTCAAGGTCATCCTTCAAGGTCAGAGGTAAAATATATGTGGCCAAAATCGCTCATTTTATGAATACTTTTGCAATATAGAAGGTAGCAACTTGATATTTGGCATGCATGTGTATCTCATGGAGCTGCACATTTTGAGTGGTGAAAGGTCAAGGTCATCCTTCAAGGTCAGAGGTCAAATATATGTGGCCCAAATCGCTTATTAACCAGGTTTTCCGAAGGAAAAAACTGGTTATTAGATTGGCGAATGCGGGCGGGCTGGCTGGCTGGCTGGCGGGCGGGCGGAACAAGCTTGTCCGGGCCATAACTATGTCCTTCATTGTCAGATTTTAAAATCATTTGGCACATTTGTTCACCATCATTGGACGCTGTGTCGCGCGAAATAATTACGTCGATATCTCCAAGGTCAAGGTCACACTTTGAGTTCAAAGGTCAAAAATGGCCATAAATGAGCTTGTCCTGGCCATAACTATGTCATTCATTGTGAGATTTTAAAATCATTTGGCACATTTGTTCACCATCATGGGACGGTGTGTCGCACGAAAGAATCACGTCAATATCTCCAATGTCAAGGTCACCACGACTAAAAATAGATTTAAAAAAAAAAAACTTACAAAGGGGGTTAATTTTGTTTGTTCATTTCAAAAGTTCAGTTTGAGTTTTCTCCCTTTATCAGATTTTTTTTTCACAATGAAAACCTGGTTTTGTGACAATTTTGTCCCTTGTTTTATAAATACTTTTGCAATATTGAAGATAGCAACTTGATATTTGGCATGCATGTGCATCTCATGGAGCTGCACATTTTGAGTGGTGAAAGGTCAAGGTCATCCTTCAAGGTCAGAGGTCAAATATATGTGGCCCAAATCGCTTATTTTATGAATACTTTTGCAATATTGAAGATAGCAACTTGATATTTGGCATGCATGTGTATCTCATGGAGCTGCACATTTTGAGTGGTGAAAGGTCAAGGTCATCCTTCACAAGGTCAAGGTCATCCTGCAAGGTCAAACATCATATAGGGGGACATTGTGTTTCACAAACACATCTTGTTAAGTCCCTTGATTTCTACAATGGGTTAGGGTACATTGTAATACAATATTTGTTATTGACCTTTTTAAACATAAATGATTATTACACATAAAGAAGAAATAAGTGTAAAAACAAATGAAATATAAAGCCAATTGTGAGGGCTACAAATTGTAGCAAATGAGTGGAAAAAATCATATATAAGGAAGGGCCTTGTGTCATTTTCATTTGAAATACTTTATTCCTTTGCTCAGATATTCAGAGGCAGTTGACGAGTAGTGAAGAGCGTGCCAATCAGATAGTCGAAGAGAAAAAGCAGTTGGTAGGTTACTATAGTTGTATAACCCCATCCACCCATCTGTACATGTAGTCTTGGGATATTGTGTATGTGAAGGGTCAATTAGAGCTACGCACAAACAGGGGACAAAAATACCACTCGTCCGCTCGTATTGACGAGTAAAATCTCGAAAGGACGAGTGAATTTCCCTAAAGCTCTTGTCCTACAGGACGAGTGAAAAAAGCTGATGTTAAAATATGTATTTTCTGACGAGTAAGACTTGTTTTCATTAAATAAAATCATTTTCTTAAATCATATCTTTTCCGAAAGTAGATCGCGAATGAACCGGAAATTGTAATTGTAAATTTCATACAGCAGGTGCACGTTGTTATGCGAGACTGTGTCCCCAGTAAATATTGGCTTTTTGGTGTAAACTTTGCGCGTCCATGGTGACAGGGAACCAACCTATGCATTCACTGTAAGTATTGATTTTTAAAGAATTATTTAAACGCGAAGTACGGTTTCAAACCAGTCTGAATTTCGTCAGAAAAATGTCTGACATACGAGCGTTCTTTAAAGTTGGCGGTAGCGATGTTCAAACGTCCGAAACGGAAAGCACGCGAGTATTAGAAAAACGGCAAACACAAAATTGTCTTCAATTATTTATTGTGTGTTCCTCATAAATAAAGTAATTTATTTCACTGCTTAACATTTATTTTGTGATCAGCTGGCATGAACAACTGAGTAAGCAGCAATTTAGCAGTGATACAAGAAACTTTATTAGTCATATCAGCCCTTTGCAATCTTCATTTCACCCATATTTTAAGGACAAGTGCATGTGTTTGCAGGACGAGTGAAAATTTTAATGCACTTGTCCTGCAGGACGAGTGCAGTTTAGAAATATTTTTGTCCCCTGACAAATATATGCAATATATGCATAACATAACGTGTAATTATGCAGTGTTCACATCATTGCTGATAATGTGTATTTGAAACATTAAAACAGCACCTCTTCATAAATATTTACTATGTTAACCCTTACAGTGCGGGAACCGAGTTGTGAAGGCCTTTGCAAACAGTTTGGATCCAGATGAGACGCCACAGAACGTGGCGTCTCATCAGGATCCAAACTGTTTGCTATTCTGATAGTATTCTTTGAAAAAAAATCGAAGAAAATGCTAATTTTAGAAATTCAGCAGACGACATTTAAGCAGACGACAAATTTCCCAGCATGCAAAGGGTTAAACTTTATATAAGCTTTTGCAGCTTTTGATGAAACAAATTTTAAATATTTAACATGACATAAAAATACATTAATATATTTCCTATAATATTTAAAAAAGGGGGTAGCTTTGTGCGAAATTGTAAAAAAAAATGGGCATCCCCACATGAGAAGTATCCATTTTATAAAAATTTGACCAAGTCCCATAAGCATTTTATGTGTGTTGATTTAAACTTTATGAAGTCACATATGCTTACTAAAGCTTTTGATATTGTTGCAAATCATTAACTCAAAGTTTTTTTGTTGGAATGCTGATTTTATTTCACGTGATTTTATGTGACACTTTCTTACCTTACCTTTAATTTACCTTAAGTTTCATTATTTCCTGCCCAATAATTTATGACAATCCATCCATTTAAAAAAACACTATCATTTTTTTGTACAACTAAGAACAATGTGAATAGAAATATTAAGTAACCATTTTTAACAATTTCTCTCGTCAGAAGCAAAAAGAAAATGGCTTTTGCAATCAGCATTAAACCAGAACAGCCTGCGAGTAACTCGCAGTCTTTTCAGATTTTATGCTGTTTGCTGCTCCTTAGTCACTAAGTGGTGGGAAATGAAGCCTTTAAAACTGTAATCTAGTACCAAAGGTCTTTAACTTTATTCAACTTTCTATGGGACTTCAAATGTGTCAAAATACATATCTAAGTGCTAGCGGGTTAAGAAAGGTATGAGATGCAAAAAGCCAAAAAGAGATCATGTGAATAATTTTAGCTTCTTCATTCAAGTACTTTATGACTTCCTCATTTTGTGGGTGTTTTCTTTTGTTACCACATTTCAGTATGGGAAATGGTTTAGACAAATTCATAGAGCCTTTTCTTAGTAAGATGATAAAGCAATAAGTTATTTTAGACGTTGGGCATATTTTACCTATTTGAAAGTGAAGGCATGTTAAGTTGTTGTTGTGTCATTTCAGCTTTGTTCATTTCTCAACCATTGTGCCATTGATCATATAAACATTAAAAGACAGAAAAAATCAACTGATGTCTAGTACTATAACATTTGTTTTCATTGCTACTTCATCAACAAATTGTTAAAATATTTATATAGGCATATTATAAATGCTTACAGCAATGTCTTAGAAAATATTTTCTTGATTGTACATGACTTGCCTATCATGCATCTCATTTCATTTGCATAAAGCCAGCTAGTGTTAGCCTGTGACTTTTGTACTTGAAGAATTTGTTGTTCTATCATAGTTGTTTATTTTCTCTATTTTGGTTATTTTTTTCAAATTTTAGCAAACTAGTTTACAATTCAAGTTCTAGTCTAAAAAAGTATGTTCAAATAAATGTAAAATGTACTTGTGTTTTAGTATTTTTTTAACTGACTTTTACAATTTTGTTATAATTATGTATTTGTATAACTATACAACACTTAACAATATTCAGTCAATTCAACTCAACTCAGTTTATTGTGTTGAGGTAATATATTAAAATACAATATATTCAGTAGTAAACAGATATCATTCACATGCTCCTAGTTTAGTTCTGATGCAAGTACATGTAGTTATAATTACAAGTGTAACACCATAAGCTAATTTACTCCAGTTTGCCACTTGTTCTTTTGTTTTCAGTCTCAATGAGTGAAAGATTTATCCAATTAATAATGATAATTCAGGTTTGCATTTATTGTTAATATCTTGATTTTTTTTGTAAAACAATTAATAAAATAGTATCATTTTTGTATTAATTCAGGTTCTTTTGAGGAAGTGCTTGCAATCTTAAAAACAGGTTGCATTTTCCAAATTTTGATAGATAAGTTCTGTATGATGTTGGGTTTGAAAAAAGTACAAAGATTTGAAAAAAAGTGCAATACTTTGTAAAAGATTCAAGAAGTGGTAGTCAGTATTCATTTTATGAGTGTAAGATATCAGATTAAATATGATGACGGCACAGTGGTCGCTAGGGAATGTATGTTTTGTGTCACTTCTCGTCTGTTTTTTTCTCCTTATGAAGGAGTTACAGGTCGCAGAAATGATGAAAAATACGGGAGACAACTCTCACCAGCTCTCAATGTTAAATGAACAGCTAAGCCAGAAGACTAGGTTAGTGCTTGATGTTTCTCCCTTTGTTGCCCCTCTGGAAGTTTTAGCAGTGAATGCTCGTAGCTAGAATATGATATTTTTTTAGAGGTGCAATTTCAAAGAAATAGATTCTGCTTTTGTAGCAATTTTGTGTTCAATTCTTGTTAATAACAATGTCAAGGAAATACTTAGTGAATGCAGAAGGATAATGAATGTAACACAATGGTTACTTAATGTATAATACCAAAATTAATACTTAATTAAATATAAGTAGAATTTTTTAACCACAAATTAAAATAGTTTTAATGACATTTGCCGAAATAAATAAAGACAATTTTAAAGGTAAGTTATTTTTATTTTGAAGGTCTTAGCCATATCTAGCTTCTTAAATAGTTGCTTTGATTATTTAGCTATGTATATATTTTATACAGATTTTATTTTAACAAACCTATCCTGCATTAAACACTTATTTAGTTGTCTTTTGAAGTAATGTTTAAAATCCTAATTTACAAAACCCTCAAAAGGTGTAAAATAAATAAAGTAAAATGAAATAAAGTAAAATAAAGTTAAACCATTTGTATTTTCCTAATTTTTTGGCTATTACATTCTAGGACATGTTAACCCATTTATGCCTAGTGGACTGTCCCATCCTTCTAAATTGGATCAATTTATTTCCAAAATTAGGGATGTCTAGTATGTTTCTGACAGAAATTCCTTTAAGCACACAGCGCAGACCCTGATGTGATGCCGCATCATGCGGCGTCTCAACTGGGTCTACGCTGTTTACCAAGGCCTTTTTTCTACACGCATGTGAAACCTTAATGCAATCTGTAGTATATTTTCGTCTTTAAAATAGAATAACACATAGCTTATATTAGCTAAGATTGCCTATTAAATTTTTAGTCGGGTTAAGTGACCTCTTTAGCTTGGACTGGAATACTGTTTTGTACGTTCAAATATTAAAAAAGGATCACTGTAAAATGTATCCAGTCCTTACTGGTAGTTCTTTATTATTTTTATGCCCCCGAAGGAGGGCATATAGTGTTCAGACTGTCCGTGCACTGTCCGTCACACTTTGCCCATAGGTTTCGAAAAATGTTCATAACTTCTATGTCGCTTCAGATAGCAATTTCATATTTGGCATGTATGTGTATATGGACAAGGCCTTTCCATTTGCACTAAAATTTTGATCCCTGTGACCTTAACCTTGAACTTATGGTCCGTGTTAAGGTTCCGAAATCTGTTTAGGTTTCGAAAAAAGCTAAACTTCTATCAAGCGTTTATAGGGGGCATAAGTCATCCTATGGTGACAGCTCTTGTTTGTTAATGAAATGACAACTACAAGTTTAAAAGATCTGACAAGGCTAATGGGACTCCTTCAGAAAACTCGAGGAGCTACAGGGCGACTTGTTGACTTCTACTCAAAAATGGCACAGCCTCAATGACCAGCACGAGAGCGCCATGCGGGCCAAGGGGAGAGAACTGGAGATGCTACAACAGAAACATACAGAGGTCCAGTCATCGCTGGCCGGTGAACTGGAGGACTTGGTGAGTGATGATGAATGTTGGCCATTCAGGTGGGGGCAGGTTTTATTGAAATCAGGTGTCTGTTTTCATCTACTTATAGCTATTATGTGGTTTGTACATGCGCATCTCATCTACACTATTCAGTTTTTCTTTTTTAGGACGAATGATTGCTCAGGTGAGCTTTTGTGACCGGTCTTTGTTTGTCGTCCGTCCATCCATCCGTCGTCCATCCACATTTGTTCGTAAACACTCTAGAAGCCACATTTATTGTCCGATCTTTATGAAACTTGGTGAGAAGATTTGTCCGAATGATATCTCGATCGATTTCGAAATTGGGTCATGCTGTGTCAAAAACTAGGTCACTAGGTCAAAAAAAAAGAAAAACCTTGAAAACACTGTAGAAGTTACATTTCATACCCAATCTTCATGTTACTTTGTCAAAATGTTTGCCTTAATGATATGGTGGTTGAGTTCAAAAGTGGTTCCTGTCTGTTGAAAAACATGGCCGCCAGTGGGCGGGGCAGATTTCCTTATTTGGCTATAGAGAAACCTTGTAAACAATTTTTGCCCATTCATGAAAGTTGGTCAAAACATTGGTTTTATTGATATCTCGGACAAGTTCGAAAATGGTCCAGATCGGTGAAAATACATGGACGCCAGTGGGCGGGGAATTTGTCTCTATATGTATATAGTGAAAACATGTGAACACTCTAGAAGTCACATTTTTGGCCCAATTTTCATTTTCATGAAATTTGGTCAGAACATTTGTTTCCTTGATACAAGAGTTGAATTCGAAAATGGTTCCGGTCAGTTGAATAACATGGCTGCCCGGGGGGGGGGGGTCAGTTTTCTTATATTTATATAGTAAAAAAAGCTTGTGAACACTCTAGAAGTCACATCATTTGCCCAATCATCATGAAACTTGGTGTAAAGATTGGTTTTATATTTATCTCAGATGAGTTCGCAAATGGTCCCGATCGGTCAAGTTTTTCTTATGTGACTAGAGAGAAACCTTGTGATCGAACACTATAGAAGTCACATTTTTTGCCTAATCATCGTGAAACTTAGACAATACATTGGTTTTATTGAATTCTCGGACAAGTTGGAAAATGGCTCAGATCGGTGAAACACACTTTTTAGCTCACCTGATTGCTCAGGTAAGGTTTTAGGATTGGTCTTTGTCCGCTGTCCGCCCGTCTACATTTGGTTTGTAAACACTCTAGCATTCACATTTCTCAAGCATTCTTTATCAAATTTGCTCAAAGATCTCAGTCAAGTTTGATAATGAGCAAGATCACATAATTAATGCCATAATCATTGCCCTTCGATTATCCAAATTTTCATTATATTATACAAAATCCTTGTAAACACTCTAGAGGTCACAATTTTGTTTCAGATTTTATGAATCTGGGTCAAAATGTTTATTTTTGGAAGCAAAGTTTGATGTTTGGTAAGGGGGTCAATTCAAAATATAGGTCACCAGGTCAAATCTTACAAAAACGAAAACACTCCATACGCCAGAGTTTTGGTTCAATAATAATGAAACTTTACCAGGATGTTTGTCTGGACAATATCTAGGTAAAGTTTGACGTTTGGTAAAGATTGAATGAACCGATTCCTCTCAGGTGAGCGAACTAGGACCATCTTGGCCCTCTTGTTTCAAAGTTGGTTTCAAGTCTAGAAAGTTATTTTGTTGGGAATTCTTGGACATGCTCTGGGAAATCACATAATGCATATAAGGACCTCATTTATTATGCCCCCCTTCGTAGGAGAGGGGTATATTGTTTTGCACATGTCGGTCCGTCCGTCCACCAGATGGTTTCTGGATGATAACTCAAGAACGCTTAGGCCTAGGATCATGAAACTTCATGGGAACATTGATCATGACTGGCAGATGACCCCTATTGATTTTGAGGTCACTAGGTCAAAGGTCAAGGTCACAGTGACTCGTTCTTGGATGCAGTTTAGGACCACATTTGCAGATTATATTATGTACTGGTGTCGTGGGGGTATCTACCAGGGCTAGCGCTGTCCCAAATATTTTTTGAGCCAACCAGTTTTTATGCCCCCCTTTGAAGAAGAGGGGGGTAAATTGTTTTGCCTATATCCGTCTGTCTGTCCACAAGGTGGTTTCTGGATGATAACTCAAGAACCCTTAGGCCTAGGATCATGAAACTTCATAGGTACATTGATCATGACTGTCAGATGACCCCTATTGATTTTCAGGTCACTAGGTCAAAGGTCAAGGTCACAGTGACTTGAAATAGTAAAATGGTTTCCTGATGATAACTCAAGAATGCTTAGGCCTAGGATCATGAAACTTCATAAGTACATTGATCATGATTCGCAGATGACCTCTATTGATTTTCAGGTCACTAGGTTGAAGGTCAAGGTCACAGTGACTCAAAATAGTAAAATGATTTCCGGATGATAACTCGAGAACGCTTATGCCTAGGATCATGAAACTTCATAGGAACATTGATTATTACTGGCAGATGACCCCTATTGATTTTCAGGTCACTAGGTCAAAGGTCAAGGTCACAGTGACTCGAAAGAGTAAAATGGTTTCCGGATGATTACTCAACAATTCTTAGGATCTTGAAACTTCCCTAGATTCATTGATGGATGACTGGCAGATGACCGCTATTAATTTTCAGGTCACTAGGTCAAAGGTCAAGGTCATAGTGACTCAAAACAGTAAAATGGTTTCCTGATGATAACTCAAGAATAATTAGGCCTAGGATCATGAAACTTTATAGGTACATTGATCATGACTGGCAGATGACCCCTATTGATTTTCAGGTCACTAGGTCAAAGGTCAAGGTCACAGTGACAAAAAACATATTCACACAATGGCTGCCACTACAACTGACAGCCCATATGGGGGGCATGCATGTTTTACAAACAGCCCTTGTTTTGATTTTGAAATTTTGAAATACCTACCCTGTCTATTAGTTATGGCTTCTACAACGGAGATGGTCATGAAGGCTTGAGTCTCTTTGGGGCATGTTGTTATATAGCTGGTGTCTTAGCTAGCAGCTAGTTTAATGGACAGGCACTGATTGCCTTCAGCCAAGGGCCTGGCATATAGGACAGAAGTCAGGAATACATTATTTTGTCAGTTAAATTTTGATGGGATTGGATATGTAGCTAACCTTGTTTTTTTGGTTGATTACTTTATTTATGCTTCATGCTTATCAATATGCTTTTTACAAAGATTCTGTCAATGAATAGCTTAATACAACGTTTCTCCACAGAAAAAGGAACTTGAGAAATCTAAAGCAAAGCTTGTATTATTGGACAAAGACTTTGAGAGTGAGAAAGGTGAGTTAGTGAAACGAAAGGACAACGAGATTCATGAGCTAAAGCAGCACCTTGAAGCAGCCCAGAACAATGCAAGTCAGCAGGAGATACAGACCCAGGCACACAAACAGGTGCTAGACAAACTCAACTTGGAAAAAGAGGCTATTGAGGTAAGCAAAGCTTGCCGTAAAATTTATTAAGCAATGGTTAGATGTAAAAAGTAAAAAAATATATATATACTTGAAATCGAAGAAAAATGATGTTTACAGCCAAATCTTGGAATGTCTGATGACTTTTTTTTTTATCAGTTTATCAAAAATTTCATCTTGAAAATTACTGTTATTTATTACTTCAAATGCATGCTATATCCGCCAAAAATTTATATATATTTTGTTTTTGTTCCTTTCAGTTTGAGCGTGAAAAACTGGAAAAGCAACTGAAGCGCTTGGAAAACGAGCGTGACACAGCCCATGGTGAGCTGATAACAGCAAGGGTGGAGGCAGTCAGAGCAGAGGAGAACTACAACACAGCCATTCAGGAGAAGCAAAAAATCACATATGAGCTGACAGACATGACAGAGGAGAAGGAGCGGTTGGAGAAACAGCTCACTGAGGTAACAATGGGGCTGGATCTACATTCCTCCATATGGTAGTCTTCAATTGGGGTTGTTTTGTTTAGCTGAACAAGATTGCAAATAAAATATTAGATTTGGAAAGTAATTTTGTTATTTTTCTGTTTTGTAAAATGAGTTGATTCGTACATTTCTTTATTGAATAAACTCGTATCAGGAAATCTTGTAAATGAAAAGCCACAGATGAAAAAATCTATTTTATAGCTTCAAGGAAATATTTTTTTAACAGTTTGCTGACAAGGCCAGTTATTGCAATATTTTCCAGACATTAGTTGATTGACTTTCGGTTTTATCCAGTAATGGATTTGTTAAGCCTTTAAACAATCAACTTTTTTATGTAGCTTACAGGTCATCCAAAATCTTTGATTGAAATGATGACTTGATTCAATTCATCCTATTGGTTCTTGTTTGTGTAGCTGACAGGTCGCCAGGAAGTTGTTCTGTCGGATAAGGAGAAATTAAACAGTGAGCGGGATACACTACAGAAAGAGGCCATGGAACACAGGGCTGCTATACAGCAGAGAGACATGCTGGTGAGTTGAATGTTTTGTATTACCATGTTAGTCATAGACTTTGTAATTGCATTTTAAGGGTTGATTAGCAGCTGTCAAGGTAAGCTGTCAAATAGGATGAAAGAATGTATATGTTTGCAGACAAATTTTCTTACCAATATAAGAGTGGTCTACGGGTTTAACAATTTCTTTCCGTCAATCAGCGGACATACTGGTCAAATGACATCTTTGATTTTCCTCAGTCTACTTGTCTCAAAAGCCATTGGGTACCAAATTGTATTCAATTATTTACCAGTACTTAGGGGTTCGATAGAATTGTAAAATCTGCATATGATTTCCAAAAGTGTTGTTAAATAGTGTGGTAAAAACAGCAGGATGATAAATTACTAGGGATGGCAACGAATACCGATTTCAGTATTCGAATATTTGGTCACCCTTCCGAAAAAATATTCGGATATTCGGTCAACATCTGTTGGAAAAAAGTCAACTTTGTTTACCGTACCATTACTCCATGAATTCTACTTTCGTTTTTACCGGAAGTTCACCGGAAGTGACTAAATATTGACACAGCGTTGCCGTAGCTAATTCGAAGCTGATTTTGTTGATTATTTTTTATTGTTAAAATTGAATGACAAAAACTGTTTTTAAACTATTAATATCGTACATCAACAATAGAACGAGAAACATAATATTACATGACGACAAAATAATTACATGACAAAACAGTTAGATCTACATATAATTAAAGCTGAACTTAAACGAATTATGTACATAGCCACAACACACTTTGAACCTGTTTAACAGACTAAACAGTCAGTCTTTTAAAGTTGCCACGTTTAAAAGACACTTGGATCGGTGACTTCTTATCGGATGATGTAGTGAAATACTTCCAAGCAGCGGAACGCGTAGGTGGCATTTTGCTTGGACAGATATTTACTTAATGCGTGTAGCAATTATAATATTTTCAATTAAATGAGGGTGAAATACCAAAAACATTTCTTTAAGTATAATACCTGATTGAATATTGAGTAATTAATAAATGTTTGGACCATACGATACACAAATACTCAGAGGTTGAGTAAATTATTTTCTAAAAGCTTTTTTGATTGGACAACGTGATTATAACCATACGATCTGTTTTGTTTTTCACACCAGTCGGCTCTTTCTTTACCCATTTAATCTTTGATCATTTTAAATGTAATTCGAGTTATTAGATCAAGACGGGTGGGTGTTTTAATTGCCATACGGTCTTATTTGTTTTTTACACAAAGTTGGCTTTTCCTTTACTCATTTAATCTTTGATAATTTTAAATGTAATTCGAGTCATTGGATCAAGTGCAGGTCGGTGTTTTGATTGCCGACGCCATTTGCACCTATCATAATTTTGACACAAAGTGTCTGGCTTTGTTAGCGGGATTTATGACCGGTATACTGTCATCACCATAGCGTTGCATTATCGCGCCTACCGGAATAAACATTATGACACGAGGAACAACTTTTTTGACAATGTTTGAAGCAAATTTTACGAATACACACGTCTTTGAAATTACTCGATTTTTTATTTTTTCTTCCGAATATTCGATTCCGAAAACAGTATCCGAATATTCGGTCCGGGACAGAATATTCGGATATTCGTTGACATCCCTATAAATTACCTTATCATTCATGGGTCTTAAAGTTGCCACTGAGTTCTTTCTGCTAAATTCCTCTTTAACTCTTTCCTGCTCTGAAGCAAACTGAAAATGGTTATATGCAACCAGCATAAAACAAGAACAGCCTGAAAGTAACTCACAGTTTTTTCAGGCTGTATGCTGTTTGCTGCTTATCAGTATCTTATGCTTGGATAGTAAGCCATTAAAACTTGAATCTATTAGCAAGGTCTTTATTTAAATTCAATTTGCTTAGAGACTACAAATGCCTGAAAAAGCTTGTCTGAGTTGTAAATTGTTAATGTAAATTGTTAAAGAGCTTAGTAGATTACCTTACCCGGTATGTACAGGTGGAGGAGTTGCAGCGGGAGCTGGAGAAGTTGAGGACAGAGACCTCCCAGCAGCAATCTACAATCAGCAGCCTGTCACAACAGACATCTGACTCCGGCCAGCTGCAAAAGACACTCTGTGAGCAGCAGATCACCATTGAGACACTAAGAAAACAAATGAAAGAAAAGGAGGATGCGGTTACACAATGCAAGAAATCTTTTGATCAGAGAGAGGAGAAGCTTAAGGAAATGAAGATTGAGTTGTAAGTAGGATATTATCATAGCAGGGACAACACTTTCCACATAAACTGTTGTTTTTTATAAGAAGAGATTAAAACGATAAATACCATAAAAGCGGAAAGTGTCGTCCCTGATTAGCCTGGGCAGACTGCACAGGCTAATCTGGGACGACCATTTATGCGCATGCATTAAACCCCCTTTTCACAGAGCATGACTCATTTGTTTGCTTTTGACACAATAAAATTGCATAGCAATGTTCACATGAATCCATGTATTTGTAGAGAGGACTCTCAAGAGACTGTTACCCTTCTTGAAGAGAACTTGAAAGACCTGGAACGAGAGAGGGACAGTCTCACCTCCAAGCTGCAAGAAGCGTTTGCTGAGAGAAAGGAACAGGACATGGTATGATCCAAACTTTTCTAGCCCATCACTTCAAACATTTTTATGCCCACGCTTGAGAAGTGGGTATGTATTGATTGGCTTTGCAACTATCCATAGGTCAGTCATATAGTCTGTTCATGGAGCATACTTTTTCTGAATTTGTAGTGAAAACTTAGGTCTCATGCGAATGTAAAATGAAAACAGTTCACTTAAGATTTGGTCTACATCTTAAACTTATGGGAATAAACGCTTGGATGAAACATGCATTCTCATTGAACAATAAGTTGAGACCTAAGTTTAACAACAAACATAGTCATGGGTCTGCTGTTTTTACAAGTGTTGGTGATAATTTTCTGACAAAACCCGAAAGGTGTGTGCAGCTATACTCTCTTTAATTGAAATGTTAAGCAGTTAAAGCACAGTCACTCTCAATCTATACATTATTCAAGACTGATTGCTATGATTATGGTAAATTTTGTAGTTGAAGAGTTTTGTAAGAACAATTAAATGTAACCTGTAACAGTTATAGCCCTGTCTCTTTTACATGCATGATATGTCACTTAAGTTCGGAGTACAGAGCAGATTTTTATAAAAGAGTTTCCAGAGCAATAAAAGTATGCCATATGTGTGTATGTCAATGATAGCTTAACTGACTCAACTCTTTGTTACAGGTCTTGGAACTTAATAAAAAACTAAATGAAGAGATAGAGACAATAAAGCAAAGGTTTGTAGCTGTTTTTATTTGTGTAAATAAGAATGATCAAAGTTGTTATATTTTAATTATATAAAAAAATTATAATGCCAATATGTATGTAAAGGGCACTAAGTGTATTTTGTAAATCTAAAATGTTTTAATTTCTGTGGATTTTCTGATTTTTGGTATCAATAATGTTAAGCATTTAACACTAATCTGGTATGCTTAAGATACATATAATTGTATACCTGTTTTAAAGGTATGCATATTTAGTATTGATTGACTGCAAGTTATGCATATGTTTGCATTTCACCAATGATTAAACCTTTCCCCATCAGAAGCAAAGTGAAAGTGGCTTTTGCAACCAGAATAAAACCAGAACAGCCTGCGAGTAACTCACACTCTGTTCAGGTTTTATGCTGTTTGCTGCTCATCAGTTTCTGAGGGTTCGAAATGAAGCCTTAAAAACTTAAATTTAGTAAGACAGGTATTTAATTAAATGTAACTTTCTAAGGGACTACAAATGGTCAAAATACAAAGTGGTAAATGGTTAAATAGGTTCCTATAAAAGAAATTCATTCTATGTTTGTCAATAATGTTCTGTATGACATGTTAAATCAAAACAATTATTATTAATTAAAAGCAAATCACTTTTAGGTTGTTTTACATACAAATAGTTATGTTTGTACAAAATTCATAAGGTGTATTCTTCCTGACATCATTATGCTTATTCTGTATGCAGGAATGTAAAAATGTGCTTTTTTTTAACTTTCTTTGCATTGCCCTTCAATTCCAGTTTCAGTTAATTAAATATTTTAATCAATGTATAATATTATTCTAAATTTTGTTTCCAAATAAATTGTGCATATCAAGTTCTTTGGATATTTTGACATTTAATCGGAAAATAATTGATGGCTCTGTAAATGTTACCCTCACATGAAGACTTGTGACCGGTATTTACAATAAAATCAATGCATAAAATAATACGAAATACATATAGCGACACAGTCTAATAGCCCGACTTCAAGACCCAAGCACTGTTACAAAATCAAAGCTCTGCCTGATTTGAAAATGTGATTGTTCAATTACGCAAGTATTTCAGAAATCATACTGGATCAGAGCAAATTATAATTTGCTTATGTGAGCAGGCTTGTGGTATTTTTAATTCTCTCATTTAGGTTAATTTACAATGAGTATTTTTGAGGGTCCATAAAATAGTATTTTGATTGCTGGATTCTGGCTTTATTAGTGATAGTGCCATCTCAGCTTTAATGGTTTGTTACCTTCTAATTGACTGGTTGGTCTTAATCATGCAAGATGCCCTCTGTGGTCTGAAGTATTTCTGATATGTGCAGCTCTTGTTGACACTTTTTATTTATAAACTATGTACAATCTGTTCTTTCCCACTCCACCTACGGATTATCGAAAACATTTTTCTGGTAAGGACATGTTGTGAACAGTTTCGCATGTGTACACTTTGTGGCAATTTATTAGCTTAACTGAAAAACAGCATCACAACCAAATGACATTTGCATGTAAGCCACAACAAGAACTATCATGTTTTAGTGGTTTTTATGCATGTGTGAAGTTGTGATATTAGCTGGAGGTAGAATTTTAATTTGCAAGCTTTAAGTAGCAGAATGGAGTACATGTATTTTGTAAGAAAGTTAGTTTTCTTACTCAAGTGTACAGTAGTAAAGTGTCACAGCTCAGATTACATAAGTTATCATCAGTACATGTTTGTTTATATTATCCACTCGGCAATTGGTTTCCATGAGCCAGGATTTGTGTTGCTTTTTTTGAATACTCAGGTCTAGTATGTATTTATTAGTAAAACAAAGTAGAGGAACTTATTGACTGATATGCTTGTTAATACAAAGTTATATTACCTTTGGCCATCACAAACAGTAAATAAACTTGTCTCACATTATCATGAAGTTAGTTACACTACACATCATGTTCTTGTAAAAATTGTTGTATTTTGCATTGTGCATTCAGTATTAACACTTACAATGCGGGAACCGAAATTTTAAGGCCTTTGCAAACAGTTTGGATCCAGATGAGACGCCACAGAACGTGGCGTCTCATCAGGATCCAAACTGTTTGCTATTCTGATAGTATTCTTTGAAAAAAATCGAAGAAAATGCTAATTTTAAAAATTCTGCAGACGACATTTTAGCAGACGACAAATTTCCCAGCATGCAAAGGGTTAACACAATTCATTTCCAATTCATTGTTTTCATTTTATCGATTTAAAAATTTCAGTTCCACAAGACTATTTTTGTCAACTTTTAAGTTATTTTGAAATCCTATGGTTTAAAACTAAATTATTGTAAAGGTAAAAATAAAATGTAGTTTCACGTAGCAAAAATTCTGTAATGTGAGCATTTGTCTCATCTACAAGTATGTTTATGTTCATGCAATATTTTCAAATACATCCCAGGGCAACAGATAAGGATCGTTCTATTGTATTTAAAATTAGTTTTTGACATAGAACAAATTGAAATAAAAAGTCAATTGTACAAAAACTATTTTGAAAATGGGAAAACAAATTGCAACAGATTCTTAGTCGTATAAGTTGTACTGGTTTGCTCGGTATCTCATTTGATTTTAGTTATTATAGTGTGGCCTAAATATTTTGTAGTAAGTTAATATAAACACAGACACAGCAAATCCGAACGGTCGGGAAAAGACGTTGTAAAGAGTATAATCTCAGTATAAATAGGGCACGTGGTGATAGATTCTTAAATATTTGACGCAAAACACTGCATTGATTCTGTTTTTGAAAAAAATATACCAGGTAATAAGGGGAAAAAATTATGGAGAGGGTTTTGAAATGCGCATTAAGACCAAAATTGGTATGAAAGGTATTGTTAAAACAGTATGGGCTAGGGGTGGATAATGCTTATTCAAAAGGACACGATAGTCAAGCACAATAATACATGTGTAGTTCCAAACACAAGGATTCAGAGGAGGAAATATGTTTTTATCAAATGTGTTGCGTTCTGAGAAAACTGGGCATAATGCATGTGCGTAAAGTAGGCGGAAAGGGTCGTCCCTGTTTAGCCTGTGCGGACTACACAGGCTAATCTGGGATGACACTTTGCGCACAGGCATTATGCCCAGTTTTCTCAGAACGCGACACAAATTGTCAAAAACTAATTGACAAATAATTTTGAGGGAAAAAAACGAATTGTTAAAAAAGCTTGTAGTGACAACTAATTGACACAAAATCTTATCTATTGTCCTGAAATGGTTTATAATAATTCAATATTTACTGAGCTAGTTGGGACATCAAACAATACAGCTAGTCATGTTATACTAGGAGCAAAATCTGTGCTATATGAGCCAATAAGAGATGTTTTATCATGGCCACAGACACAGGACAGAGATGGAGACCATGAGGTCACTCCACACGGACCTTCAAGAGGAGATTGACAATTCCAGCTCCTTGCTGCAACAGAAGGACTCAAACATTCACAGGCACCTTGCGCAGGTAACCATAGAAAAAGACATATTTTTATTTCACCATTTGTACAAAGTTAAGAAAGTGGTATACTATAGTCACTTAGTCTGTTGGCTTGTCAGTTGTCAGTTTGCCCGTATGCATAAAATTTGATATGTTTGTGCAGGAATGTACTCCATATTTCTCATGCAAATAAATTTAAACTTAAAATATGTTATCGCCAGGCATTGCACAAGTATAAGCCACTGATTTTCATGCTCCATGATCCACACACTGTTGAGTTATTAAACAAAGCTGGCAAACTGGTTTTGTGGTATAAGTCACATCGGTCACAAAGCTCTTCAAGATTAATTTATGTGAATCCAAGTTTTTAAGCTATGAATTTTCCGACAGTGATGATTTATTGAAGACAACATTCCAACGTATGGAAAATAAAGTCTTACGACTGACCTTAGGCATGTCATTTTTCATGAATGGTAGTGGGCATTATACGTTTATGTTAACAATTCTGTGAACTTGAAAATGGCTTTGCTTCAGGTAATGTTCTTTTATTAATATGACAGATTTTATTATATTGCGAATGATTATGTAATTTTTCATTGAAGCTCAATTTTCAATGTTATTATCAATACATGTAGTAGTGGTAGTGGACGTAATTAAAGCATTCATCTGAAGTTACGTGTATTTAAATATTTCTGACAACAGGAACAGCAACAAGAACATCAAGATGTAGTCAATGCTATCACATAGTCTACCTATTAAAATAAAATGTTATTTGATATTGTATTTGAAAAAACAAACACTTTCAGATCTCAAACTTGGAGAAAGAAAATGCCTTGCTCATGGGTTATAAATCAGCAAGTGAAAACAAAGAATCAGAAATGTCTGAGCTGCGGGATAAAGTTAACAAATTACAAACAAAGCTGAACCAGTCACAGACCAATGCTAACATCATCAACAACAAGGAGGCGGTATTGAATTCAACTGAAGGCTCTAATGACTTTATGGTGAAGAAATTGAAGGAAGAATGTGAGGTTGCTCAAGGACAGGTCAGTAGGTCAAGGTCATGTTGAGGTGATGGGATCAAGGTGGTTAAACAATGGGAATTTATCCCTTTACCACAAAGATACGAATTTTCATGCATTTGTAGTCCCTTAGAAAAATAAATTTAATTATTTAAAAAACCTTTCTTTCAAGATTCTAGTTTTAAAGGCTTCATTTCCAACTCTTAGATACTGATGAGCAGCAACCAGCATAAAACCTGAATAACTGTGAGTTAATCTCAGTCTGTTCTGGTTTTATGCTGTTTGCACAGTCATTTTCACTTAGTTTCTGAGGGGGAAAGGGTTTATTATAATGTGAAAAGCTTCATTAACATAAGATTGAAAACTGATTAAAAAAAAATAATCTAGGCCATAGGCCATGGGATATTGTTTTGGAGTTGTCCGTCTTTCCGTCCGTCCGTCCGGCACTGTTGTGTCCGGAGCCATATCTTGGAAGTGCTTTGGTCTATTTCATTGAAACTTGGTATGAGTATATATATGGATAAGAGGATGATGCACGCCAAATGGCATTGTACACCACCTGTTTATAACGGAGTTATGGCCCTTTGTATCTTGAAAAATGCTTGTTTGAGTTTTAAAATAGACCACTTTTGTGTCCAGAAGCATATTGGCGGGGGATATCAATTCAACGAATTTGCTTGTTGATATCATATTTGGACTTGTGTTTTCTGCAATGAACTGGTATAGTATTACATTCTATGGTATGGCTTATTAAAATAACACTTATTCATCTTTACCTTCAAATGTAGGTTTTATTTTATCCATTGTTACAGCGTTAAATTATTTCTTAAAAGAAACCAAACTATAATTGCCATAAAATGTCTGCTGTATGTATTATCATAGCATAAGACCATAATAATGAAAGTAAGAAGAAGAGAAGTTAAAAGCAGTGTAAGTTTTTGTCACTGTGAACTTTGACATGGTAAAGGGCTGCAAGATTTCACGTGTGTGCCTTGGCTGTTTCATAGAAGTTTGATGTATTCTGGTCAACGTTGCCGTGTAGGGGATATTGGATTGGAATTTAAAGTTGGGTTTGTTTGACTTATTAAGGAAAAACAATGTGTGGTACTTCTTGTGGTGTATACATTTGATGAAGTTGCACTGGGTTGGGTTAAATGTGTTCTAGTTGTGTGTTGCTGCGCAAAAAGCAATTCTCTAATGAGTGTTCATTCTAATTTGCATCTCTGATGCTGGATCAGAATGTATACTTAAAATTTGAGGTCTTGCAGCTCTGGCAAAAAGAATTTAACAATCGGATAAATTAACAATAATTTTGAGTTAACTGTACACATGTACCAGTGGTTGTTTATTTCTTTACTTTGCTGTTATTATGAATTATTTTCAAAATCTTGATATTTGTTAGTCATTGTTCACAGAAACAAGTTGATGGGTAAAGTATATGGCTAATAAAGATCCTGTAACAAATGGGTAAAATTACCAAACTAAAAAAATAACAAGTGTATAACTTTGCTATATGTTACTTGTATACACTGCAGATTTTCTGAATTGCTATCAATTATCTTGAGATGTCCCATACATAATGCAAATCCTTTATGGATGTCTTTTGTTTCACTAACCTAAATTGTCTTTCTTAAATCAGACTTTCATACTTATATCCATTTGTGTGTAATCTCTCAAACATAAATCTGACACCACCAACAGTGAACAGTTTTACACATGTTTATTACATTGTGCATGCCCCTATGGACCCCCCATCCTGACATATGTCCCATTGATGTGTGTTCTGTTTCATGATAGGTTGTGTTTCTCAACTCCGTGATTGTGGACCTACAGAAGAAGAAGGAGGAACTCCAGACCAGACTGGAGGCCATGGAGAATGGGGTACACAACGGTCATGAGGACCCCCAGTAAGTTCCCATCATCACAGCCGTGGGATTTCTCTGCCTGTCAGTTGATTCACTTCTTTTAAATACCAAGATATTTAACAAAAAGCTTAGAAACTTATATTTAGACTATGGTTGTCCACCTTCTGTATCAAGACTTTTTATACATATTAGTTTTCCAATACAATGTTGGGACCCGGCACCAATAGTATTGGCCATTGTCTAGTGGGCCACAGTTTATTTGTATCCTTGCAGTTCATAACTTTATTGGATCTGTTAATAAACTCAAGAGATTCGGTGCACCCAGACAAGAGGGTAGGGTAATATATGATCCTGTGGTTGGTGAACCCAGTAAAGAGGATAGAGTAATATCTCATCCTGCTGTTGGTGAACCATGTCATTAGGGTAGGGTAATATCTCATCATGTGGTCAGTCAACACAGTCAAGAGGGAAGGGTATTATCTCATCCTGTGATAGGTGAACCCCGTCAAGAGGGTAGGGTAATAGGGTAATATCTCATCATGTGGTTAATGAATCAAGTCAAGAGGGAAGGGTCATATCTCATCCTGTGATTGGTGAACCCAGTCAAGAGGGTAGGGTAATATCTCATCATGTGGTTAATGAATCAAGTCAAGAGGGAAGGGTAATATCTCATTATGTGGTTGATGAACCCAGTCAAAGGGGTATGGGAATATCTCATCCTGTAGTTGTTGAACCCAGTCAAGAGGATAGGGAAATATCTCATCCTATTGTTAATAATTTAAGTCAAGAGGGAAGGGTAATATCCCAGTATGTGGTTGTTGAACCCAGTCAAGAGGGTAGGGAAATACCTCATCCTGTGGTTAATGAATCAAGTCAAGATGGAAGGGTAATATCTCATCCTGTGGTTGGTGAACCCAGTCAAGAGGGTAGGGTAATATCTCATCCTGTGGTTAATGAATCAAGTCAAGAGGGTAGGGTAATATCTCATTATGTGGTTGATGAACCCAGTCAAGAGGGTAGGGTAATATCTGATAATTTGGTTGGTGAACCCAGTCAAGAGGGTAGGGTAATATCTCATTATGTGGTTGGTGAACCCAGTCAAGAGGGTAGGGTAATATCTCATCCTGTGGTGGGTGAACCCAGTCAAGAGGGTATATGTGGTTGGTGAACCCAGTCAAGAGGGTAGGGAAATATCCTATCCGGTGGTTAATAAATCAAGTCAAGAGGGTAGGGTAATATCTCATTATGTGGTTGGTGAACCCAGTCAAGAGGGAAGGGTAATATCTCATCCTGCGGTTGGTGAACCCAGTCAAGAGGGAAGGGTAATATCTCATTATGTGGTTGGTGAACCCAGTCAAGAGGGTAGGGTAATATCCCATCCTGTGATTGGTGAACCAACACAACAATAACAGCAAAAAAGGATTTTACAAATATTTAGCAGAAGTTCTATACTTCATACATCAAACAACATATTTATTCCCTTTAAAAAGATATTTACATTACTTGTGTAAACATAAGGGCATAAAGGTATGATGTAAAAACAGGTTTGCTGCCCAGAACATAGGATTTCTGATATACACCCTTAAGTACAATTGTTATTACATGATTTAAGGACTCCAAGTCGTCACGTGGCTGTTCGCATGTTCTGCGATATCTGTGATGTGTTTGATTCCCACGAGACTGAGGACTGCCCCAAGCAGGAGATGATGGACAGTCCGCCACCCTCCCAGTTCCATGGCGACCGCCATCAGGTCCGACCCTACTGTGATATCTGTGAAGGTATGTACACACACTGAGCAATGAACTGGAGCAGCATAATCATACATGGATCTAACTTTATAATGCCAAGATTGCTGATAATGTCTAGTGTAACTCATTCATCACCACTATGTAGCTTTCCACTTTAAGTGCACCTTTGTAAGTCATGACTTAAAGTGCACCTTTGTAAATCATGACTAAGTGCACTTGTGTAGGTCATGGTTTGAAGTGCACCTGTAAGTCATCACTTAAAGTGCACCTGTAAGTCATGAATTAAATTGTACCTGTGTAAGTCATGAATTCAGGTTCATCTATTATGTCATGACTTTAAATGCACCTTTGTTAGTCATCACTTTAGATGCACCTGTGTAAGTCATGAGTTGAAGTGAACCTGTTTAAGTCATGACGTCATGTGCTATCGGTTTTATTTCACTATGTATGGACACAAACATGTTCTGTTAATACACAGACAAATGACTCATTTTTCTGTGGTGTTATATGCAAGAAGTAGTGTTGATTAATTGGATAATTTAAGTCTCTGTGTAACACATCCACATTTACTTATTTAATAAAAGCAAACAAACTGGTACTCTCACATTTGCTCACTTTAGTTGTATGCCAGATATTTTCATGATGATAATACAATGTCAACAATTGAAACACAAATTGTTCAAGCACATGTTTACATATTCTTGTTTTGTATTAGTTTTTTAGTATTACTTGTGTTAAAGCATGACTGTTTTTAAGATCAGATTTTTTGTGTAAAGATACGAAAGCATGGTTGTTGTAGCTGTATACATATTTCATCCATTAAAATCATGGCATTGGCGTTTTTATTTTAGTGCATTCTAGTTTTAATACTTTATCATATGAAACATTTATTTAATTAGCATATATATCAGCATATTGTTTGCATGAAGTTATTACACAAATGCACTAAAACCTTGAAAAGGTATTTAGAAATTCAAAGAGTGATGGATTTTGTTATTTCAACATACATTTTTACAGGTTTTTTGTACATCAGATTTGTCGAATTACCCTTCTTAGAGGACAATGTTACGAGCATCAGCTTGTTTTATATACAAAAAACGCTCCAAACTTAGGTTACCGGTATAGAAATGTGCCTTTTTGGCAGATTCCAATCCCTGATATTTTTTATTTGAGCCATTTCTGTGAAAAGGGGTTTAATTTATGTGCGTAAAGTGTTGTCCCAGATTAGCCTGTGCAGTCCGCACAGGCAAATCATGGACTACAATTTCCAGCTTAACTTGATTTTTGCTTAGAAAAGTCTTTCTTGAAACTAAAAATATAATAAAAGTGGAAACACTACGCACATGCATTAAACCCCTTTTTCACAGAGCACGGCCCATTTGTTTGTTTTTTGAGAGTTTCAGTGCATTTGTACAAAGCAAAGAATTTGTATCCCTTGGTTTGCTACTAATTGATGTTGTGTGCTTGTTTTTACCCCATATATTCACAGAGTTCGGCCATTCAACAGAAGAATGTGATGATGAGCAGACGTTTTGAAGCCTGCACCCTGTTGCTGTTGTAGCTCAGGCTGTCCACCCCAGCAGTCAGTGTGCAAGATTCACAGCATGTTTCACCTGATTGACTTCAAGGGATTTCAAATTGTTTCTCAGCCCTTATCTTTAGGAGTTATGATCGAAATATTTTGGTTTTGTCTCAATTTGCTGGAGATTATTGCTTGCCTTTAGAATTAATGATTATTTTTAAAGGGAGGGGTTAAATTTCACTACCATTTGTAGAATCATCATTTATTTCTAGATATGGTGCACTGATTTGCTAAAGAGTGATGAAACAGATACACGGAAATGTTTGCTGGCTGTTTTCAGTAACTGTTTGAACTCCACATAATAATTGTTGTAGAATATATGTTTTCAACGCAACAGGTTATGCACCTTTGGTGCTTAGTGTGTCTTCCTTGAGAGTCCGTGTCTGCTGCCAGTTGTCAGTTCTGGCCTCAGTTGCTTGGCTTGCTTCTCACTCTGATAGCCTACGTCTGATGTCCCTATTTAAGAAAAGTCAGTTTTGTAAGTGGTCTCCATACCGGATCTGCTGCTTGCAGTTTGTAGTCACAAAGCACCCTAAGTCTTTGGCTTCTTAATGCGTATGTCTTACTGTTAACATCACAAGTTGTGAAGTATACATTAAACAGATCATCTCTGCATGAGCCTTTTATAAACTGAAACCATTACATTTCAATAAAACATCTATGATATGAAGTTTGCACTGAAATGACAGATGACAACAAATTGAGAAAACTGGGCGTATTGCATGTGCTAAAGTGTCATCCCAAATTAGCCTGTGCAATCTGCACAGGCTAATCAGGGATGACACTTTCTGCCTTAATTAGATTTTTGCTAAGAAGAGTTCATTTAAATGAAAAATGTCATAAAAGCAGAAAGTGTCATCCCTGATTAGCCTGTGCAGATTGCACAGGCTAATCTGAGACAATACTTTACGCACATGCATTATGCCCAGATTTCTCAGAACACGACTTAATTCAATCTAAAGACATTTGTGAATACTGGCTATGCTGGTTATCTTTATTAGGCTCCTGCTCCTGTATGTCACAAAGCATTTGGGCCAATCTCTGTGAAAAGGGGGGTTTAATGCATGTGCATAAAGTAACTTTCCATATTAGCCTGTGCAGTTTGCACAGGCTTACCAGGGACAACAATTTGCGCTGTTATTGTATTTTTTGTTTAAATGAAGACCCTTCTTGGCGAAGATCCAGTAAAGGCGGAAAGTGTTGTCCCTGATTTACCTGTGCAGTCATCTGGGACAACACTTTACGCACATGCATTAAACCCCCTTTTCACAGAGCAACACGCATTTATAATATTCAAAGGAATAGGACCAATTTGTGTTATGCAGTTAAAACACTTTTGATTCTTATTAAAAAAAATTTTTGACATTACCTAAAGTTTCTGTATAAAAGTATTCACAATTAAATAAGACATTTATTAAGAAGTTTATTTGTTGGTTCACGTTTTACATGCAATTAGAAAATTAAATTTAAGAATTTAATTTTTGGTCTCATAGAAAATATTTTTATATTGATTACCTCAAGGACTTAAGTGTCTACTTAATCTGTTGAATAGTGTTCCTTTTTAAAGTGTAAACTAGAATAGTGTTTATTTCACCAATTGTGAGTGTTTGTGCCTGAGGATATGATATGATATCATATTTATTATAATAAAGTGCATTTTGTTGTTTCAATCCTTTGTTTTCTTCAGGTCTGTTGTAGCATTTCCATTTTTCTTGAGACTGGAAAGAATATACTTAGTTGTTAGTATGTTATTTGAAAGTAGTTTTGTTCATTTCAATATATTATGATGTGCATATTGATCTATTATTTTACATTATTTGTTAAGAAAGGGAAATGTGTATTGTGTATTCAGTAAGTGTTGATACAAATTATCTTCTACCATGTGTACACATTTTTGGTCATGCAGAGAAATGATTTAAATGGCAAACTTTTGGATGAAATGCCTGTGATGGTATATCCACACCATACTAGTTTCTCTGTGCCATTGGCAGATTTCATTTAACTTTATTTGAATGGTAAGGTCATTGAGAAGATGGGCAATAGTCATTGCAGCTCAGGATTAAGGTCATTATTATAAAGTCAATGATTCAAGTCTCTATTTTGTGTCCACAAGGTCATACATAAAGGTCAATATTCCAAGTCTCTATTTGGTGTCCACAAGGTCATACATAAAGGTCAATGATTCAAGTCTCCATTTTGTGTCCACAAGGTCATGCATAAAGGTCAATGATTCAAGTCTCCATTTTGTGTCCACTACCTCATACATAAAGGTCAATGATCCAAGTCTGTATTTTGTGTCCACTAGGTCATACATAAAGGTCAATGATTCAAGTCTATATTTTGTGTCCACAAGGTTAAACGTTATATAGAGGCAACACAATCAAGTCTCCATTCTATCTTCAAGCTAAACCATATTAAGGATTTCATGTAAACTTGCTTACATATTTAGGTAATTGCTATGATGTCAAAAGGCTTAAAAAAGGTCACATCAGCACAAGGTCAATATTGTACTTGAAGGGTAAGTTTGAAACTGGATGTTCATGTCTGTTCAATATTATATTGTTTACCCTTTACAGTAGGGCAATGGGCAGAAGGCATGAGGTAGTCATACCCCCTTCAGGTCAAGGTTGAATGTCACAGGTTTCAGTTGGATATCTTGCAGTCCTAAGGCTGCTTGGTAGAATATCTGTTTGTTGCATCTTTTTTTAGCTCATCTATTTTTTGAAAAAAAATTATGAGCTATTGTCATCACCTTGGCGTCGGCGTCGGCGTTGGCGTTGGCGTTGGCGTTGGCGTGCGTGCGTCCGGTTAAGTTTTGCGTTTAGGTCCACTTTTCTCAGAAAGTATCAATGCTATTGCATTCAAACTTGGTACACTTACTTACTATCATGAGGGGACTGGGCAGGCAAAGTTAGATAACTCTGGCGTGCATTTTGACAGAATTATGTGCCCTTTTTATACTTAAAAAATTGAAAATTTTGGTTAAGTTTTGCGTTTAGTTCCACTTTTCTCAGTAAGTATCAATGCTATTGCATTCAAACTTGGTACACTTACTTACTATCATGAGGGGACTGGGCAGGCAAATTTAGATAACTCTGGCATGCATTTTGACAGAATTATGTGCCCTTTTTATACTTAGAAAATTGACAATTTTGGTTAAGTTTTGTGTTTAGGTCCATTTTATTCCTTAAGCATTAAAGCTATTGCTTTCATACTTGCAACACTTACTAACTATCATAAGGGGACTGTGCAGGCAAAGTAATGTAACTCTGACTGGCATTTTGACAGAATTATGTGCCCTTTTTATACTTAGAAAATTGAAAATTTGATTAAGTTTTGTGTTTAGGTCCACTTTATTCCTACAGTATCAAAGCTATTGCTTTCATACTTGCAAGATTTATGAACTATCATAAGGGGACCGTGCAGGCAAAGTTATGTAACTCTGACTGGCATTTGAACGGAATTATGGGCCCTTTATACTTAGAAAATTGAAAATTTGGTTAAGATTTATGTTTTGGTCCACTTTACCCCTAAAGTATCATAGATATTGCTTTCATACTTGGAACACTCACAAACTATCATAAGGGTACAGTAAAAGGACAAGTTGCATAACTCTGGTTGTCATTGTTACGGAATTATGGCCCTTTTTTGACTTAGTAACTTTTAATATATGGTTAAATTTTGTGTTTCGATCCACTTTACTTCTTAAGTATCAAGGCTATTGCTTTCAAACTTCAAATACTTACATGCTATCATGAGGTTACTGTACCTGGCAACTTTAATTTTACTTTGACCTTTGAATGACCTTGACTCTCAAGGTCAAATTATTAAATTTTGCTAAAATTGCCATAACTTCTTTATTTATGATTAGATTTGATTGATACTTTGATGAAACTACTCTTACCTGACATACCACAATAGACTCCACCCAAACCATCCCCCGTGCCCTCCCCTCCCCCCTCCCCCCTCCCCCCCTCCCCCCCCCCTATTTTTTTTTTTTTTTTTTTTTTTTAAGATCATCTCACAAATGACCACCACACCCTCACACTATACCCCCCCCCCCACCCCACCCCCTCCCCCCCTATTTTTTTTTTTTTTTTTTTTTTTTTTTTTTTTTAAGATCATCTCACAAATTACCACCACACCCTCACACTATACCCCCCCCATTTTTTTTTAAAAATGGTTATGTTTGAAATACCGTCCAACCATCGCACCCAAACCCCCCCCCCCCCCCATCGCCCCCCCTACCCCCCCCCCCCCCCCGGATTTTTTTTTTTTTTTTTTTTTTTTTTTTCGCTTTTTTGGAAGATAATGTAATAAATGTCCACAACCCCACACTATACACCCCTCTTCACTCCACTCCTCCCTCCTTTGTGATTGAAAATGAGAGTCCCTTCACCTTTAAAAAGAAAATAGATGAGCGGTCTGCACCCGCAAGGCGGTGCTCTTGTTTCAAACTAGTTTTTACCTCTCGTAATCAAATGCTATGTTTATAAACTATGCAATATGTAAATGTCAATACATGTAGTAAATTTGCTGCTCACTATTTATTCATTCACCTATTTATTTATGATACTTTTGTAAATAGTCCACAAAATTATGGGTGAGGACTTATAACAGTGCTTAATTTTATTGACAACATATATTAATATGGTGATATTAGGGAAAAGTGAAATAAAATGTTTTCAACTGGAATTACTTAAGAAAAATGTTCAATACTTTGCACATAAAATGTTGGAGTATTTATATACCCTAATATGAATTAAATTGGGTTATTTTGGAATCACCAATGAGGGCTTTCCGTCTGTCCTTCTGTCTGTCAGTCAATGGACACAAACTTGTAATCCTTTATGCCTAACTATTCAATATACAAATTGTGCAGTCATTAGTGAAACGTTACGAAAGTAATGACTTTTGGTATGTAGATAGTCTTTGCCACCAAATTGATGTTTTCTATTTGTATTTAGAGATTTTTATTACCTTCAAGTTATTTAAAATCATAATTGTATTTGTCTAGTAGGAAATTGTTTATAAATGATAATACACATATACAAAGTGTACCACAGTAGGCACTACTCACGTATAAATATGTAAATATGAAGGTATGCATGTGGTGTGATAACCAACTGGTCTCTCATATGCCTTGCAAGTGTGATAAACTCCTGTGTACAAACTGTATACAATTATTGTTTTATTGATATTCCAATAAATGCTTACAATGCTTATATTTGCTGGTTTTGTTTCTTCTTTTGGTTTGTTTGCAACATTTTTTTAGATTTATTAACAAGATTAAATGGATCACAAGTTTCAATTAAATGTGTACCAAAAGCAAATACGCGAACGACTCAAAATGGTTTTCAGTTAATGCTCTGACCATTTTGTATGTGAGGGTATTTGGTCAACAAGTGGCAGCTGTCTATAAAAGCTTATATGTTGGAATAATTTCAATAAAATTGAAACTGTTTGCAGTGATTATAAAAGATACCATCCAAAATCATATTCCTGCAAATTTAAATGTGAAGTCTGTGACGATTGCAACACAACAAACATGTGAGCCGCGCTCTGACAAGGGAGTTTAACGCATGTGCGTAAAGTGTCATCCCAGATAAGCCTGTGCAGTCCACACAGGCTTATCAGGCAAGACACTTTCCACCTTAACTGGATTTTTGCTTAGGAGAGACTGTTTGCAAACCATAAAAAAACATAATATTGGAAAGTGTTGTCCGTGATAAACCTGTGCGGACTTAACAGGCTAATCTGGGACAACACTTTATGCACATGCATTGAGCCCCCTTTACACAGAGCATGGCCCTAATGTAGTTTTTTAGCTCGGCTGTTTTAGGAGAAAACCCGTGGTATTGTCAAAACCAGCTCGCCATGTCGTGTCCGCGTCGTGCTAAAATCTTAACATTTTGTCAAGGTTTTTAACATTGGTTATGCGGTGCTCTAGTTAAAACTTTTTAACCACCAGACAAGAACAAGTCCCTCAATACAAAGGATGTTATGGCATTCAGGACAAAAATACCATAAGTTTTGTTGCATTAATAAATAAAAAAATGATCCTGTTGAATAAAAAATCGAACATTTCTTTGACGTCAAAGACTGGTTATTGACATGAACATGATTTTATTTAGGTATGTAATAGTATTTGCAGTGTATTTTACTGACACTTTTCAATTTTTATTTTTACATTTGCATGTTTTTATATTGTTGTATGTTTTGTAAATATACATAAAATAAGCATGCGGAATTCCTTCAATTTTTATTTTACATAACTATGTACTTTATAAATAACACACATATGCAGACAAAATTGTTACAAAATTTTCCCAAGTTGACTCGAAATTGACTCATCTGCATAGGAATCTTATACGGTTCCTGAACTACTGAGTTTTAGCATTACACTCACATCTGCTTCACAAATGCACATAACTATTGTTCCTGTTTGTGCCCAACCTTGCATCAAAGTTCAATTGTTAAAATATAAAATTTTAAAGTTAGTGATAACTTTCTTGTATAAACACTTGTGACTCGACAGAGTTCCACCCACCGTGTCCTGTTCTGTCGAAGAAGAAGATTCTCGAGACTGGGGCAGAGCCTATCGACTCCACAACTTTGGTTGAGCATTGGGTGAAACAAGTGGACTCGCTTACGTCTGGTAAGGTGATTTGATTATAATAAAAAAAATTCAAGGCCTAGAGTGTTTTTAGCTCACCTGAGCGATAGCTTGAGGTGAGCTATTGTGATCACTCAGCGTCCGGCGTCCATCCGTCCGTCCGTAAACAATTTGTAAACATCTTCTTCTACTAAACCATTGAGCCAATTTCAACTAAATTTCATGTGGAGCATCCCTAGGTCATGGGACAAAAGAATTGTTAAAAAAAATTTGATCACATAACCAAGATGGCCGCCATGACCATATTATGGTAAAAACCTTAAAAAATCTTCTTGTCAGAAACCGCTCATCAGATTTTCAAAAAATTTCACAGGGATGACCTTTGAGGGCTCCCCTGAAAAAGTTGTTCAAAGAAATTTGATTCATCAAAAAACATGGCCGCAGGAGCTCGTTGAACTTTGCATGTTTATTCGTTTTTGCCTATTTTGTGAAAACTTTCAAAAATCTTCCACATTTTTTGTCCGATCCTTTCCAAATTTGCACAGTGTCTTTATATCAATGAGGACACGAACCCTACAAAAAATGAGCATTATTGGTCCATGAAGTACAGAATTACCTCCCCTTGAATTGAGAAAATGGTGTTTATGCAATAAAGTACAAATTTTTCATCCAATTCTTTCCAAACTTGTAAGGATTTAGCATGGTTCAAACAAGGGAAACAACTACGGTTTATGCATGTTCTTTTTATTACAGATTTGCCTCCCTTTAATTCATTCAAAATCTCATTTTACAGCAGAGATTCCAAATCTGACCTGTAAATGAGCCCCATATTTACTGCCGGTGCTATGTTACCTTTTCCCATTTGATCATTCTTAAGTATTGGTCTTGTAATGCTGCTACTACTACTACTACTACTACGACTACTTCTACTTCGTACTAACGACTACCACTACTTACTACTACGACTACTACGACTACACGACGACTGCTACGTCTAACTACGACTAACAACTACTACTTACTACGACTACGACGACGACCTACGACTACTACTACGACGAGTACTACTACTACTAGTACTACTCTTACTACCCACCACCACCACCACCACCATGTCCTACGTATTACTACTGCTACTACTACTGCCACTACTACTACTACTAATACTTTTAACACTACTACTACGACTACTACACACTACTACTACTAACACTACTACTACTACTACGACTTCTACGACTACTACTTCTAGCTAACGACTACTACTACTATACTACTTCTACTACTACTACTAACTACTACTACTACGAAACTACTACTAGCTCACTACTACTACTACTACTACACCACCACCACCACCACCACCATTCACAGTGACAAAAAACGTATTCACACAATGGCTGCTCTACAACCTATAGCCCATATAGGGGGGCATGCATGTTTTACAAACAGCCCTTGTTTCTATGGGATTTTAACCAAAACTGTTCATGTTTACCTCCGACACATATTTTTAGGTCACCTGTCATGAAGTGACACGGTGAGCTTATGTGATCGTGTGATGTCCGGCGTCCGTTGTGCGTGCCTGCGTGTGTCCGTGCGTCCGTCCGTCAACAATTTGTTTGTGTAGACAGTAGAGGTCACAGTTTGCATCCAATCTTGATGAAATTTGGTCAAAATGTTTATCTTGATGAAATCCGGTTTGGGATTGTATTTGGGTCATCTGGGGTCAAAAACAAGGTCACTAGGTCAAATAATAGAACAACCTTCTGTAGACAATAGAGGTCACAGTTTTCATCCAATCTTTATGAAATTTGGTCAGAATGTTTATCTTGATGAAATCTGGGTTGGGATTTTATTTGGGTCATCTGGGGTCAAAAACTAGGTCACTAGGTCAAATCATAGAAAAACCTTGTGTAGACATTAGAGATCACAGTTTTCATCCAACCTTTATGAAATTTGGTCAGAATTCTTGATGAAATCTGGGTGGGATTGTATTTGGGTCATCTGGGGTAAAAATCTAGGTCAAATAAATAGAAAAACCTTGTGTTGACAATAGAGGTCACAGTTTTCATCCAATATTTATGAACTGTGGTCAGAATGTTTATCTTGATGAAATCTGGATTGGGATTGTATTTGGGTCATCTAGAGTCAGGAACTAGGTCACTAGGTCAAATCATAGAAAAACATGTGTAGACAATAGAGGTCATAGTTTTCATCTGATCTTAATGAGTCAGGTGAGCGATTCAGGGCCATCATGGCCCTCTTGTTTACTTTTGCACCACCACCCTCAAATTTGTTAACTCTTTCAGTGCTGCAACTGAATTTTGAAGACCTTTGCAAACAGTTTGGATCCAGATGAGACGCCACAGAGCGTTGCGTCTCATTAGGATCCAAACTGTTTTATATTCTGATAGTATTCTTTGACAAAAATCGAAGAAAATGCTAATTTAAGAAATTCAGCAGAAGACATTTTTGCAGACGACAAATTTCCCAGCATGCAAAGTGTTAATTATATCCCTGCGAAATGGTTGCCCGCCAGTGTGGTTTTGGCTATCATATCTTAAAATGTTTCTGTCATTTTACCAAAATGTGAAAAGGCCCCTTTAAAATGTTTCTGTTTGAGACCTGTTAGAACAAATCTAGTTAGCCTTTATGATGTTTTCGTACGTCTGTTTGCATGTCAACCCGCTACAGTCATAGTGCTGTTCTGGCTACCACTACTAACTATCACAGTTTGAGACCCTTTGAAAAAGACAGTTTGACTATATGGTGTATTTTGAAGCTTGTTTATGGTTTCTTACACATGAATAAGTGATGTATTTCCTTATCACAGAAATGGTCTCCGAGTCTGAGAAGGTGTTTGGGAATGATGGAGAGTTTTTCTATGTCCAGTCTGACGCTGGCTTCCGTGACAGTGGCTATTATGACGGAGTGCTGGACTCTAAGCTGCCTGTTGTCAAATCCTCCATGACGGCAACAAAAGCGCATCTCTCAGATGCAGAAACTGATGAAATAATTGCTGACATATCCGAGAAACACAAAGCTGCTTTAAGGTCAAAAATTTCTTCTAAAGGAATGGAAAATCACAATGAAGAAAATGACATTGTTGGTAAGCATGTCGAAGACACAAACAATCATAAGCGACCCCAGTCACTTGAACAAGTCAGTTTTTCCCACAATAAATCAGTTTCTTTAAATAACCAATACTCTAGACAAACTCCGGCTAGCCTCAAGTCTCCGTCTGACAGCGAGTATTTGTCCGGTCAGGAGAGTCTGGGCTCCAGTGGCTCTGAATCACCTATAGTTGCTAAGGCAACGTCTGAAATGGAGAGCTCCGTGGATACAGGAGAGGTTTTTGAGTCTGACAGCCCAGTGGAGTCCGCTCCCAAGCCGTCTGGTGACGTAATGAGCAGTAGCTTTGACAAAGCTGCAGAGAACTGTGTCATCTCTTAAGTGATTATTCATATTGCATGACAAAGCAGTCTGAATATAAAACTGGTAGGTACAGTATCCAATATTTAACGAAACCTGTAATTGCATACAAAGGATCAAATGCTAAACATTTGTACCAAACTTGTTCAATTGTGTGTGCGGCGTTGTAAGATCATTTCAGACCATTATATTTTGCGGTGCAATACTTAAACACAAAGTCCTGTACATTGCTGTTTGAAATCAAGCCTTTTCATAAAACATAATTTGGCCATCTTCAATTCTTTCTCTCTGGTACGATCTTTTATCTAATACAAAGCCTTGTATACAGTTTGCAGTTTTTGATTATTTTACTGAAGCTCGTTTGTTTACGAATGTACCATTTTTAGAATTGGACGCCACAATTTCGTTTTTTGTGGAGTTCAATGCCTATATTTCAGCTGTCTTTAGCAAATGAAGTCAAAATAAACACATAATATCAGATTAATGGGTTATAATCACATCTACCCAGTTATTGTTGACTCTTGTTTCGTTTTCGTTGAGTCAACTGCACCAGAACTTTGGAGTGTGCAGTTTTCCAGTTTTGAATGCACCCAAAATCTATCTTGACTTAAATATTCAATTGTATCTTTTGATAGATCAAATGATTTCGTATATTTCTACAAATGTCAATCATTTGAGTCTTGTTCTGAGAACTTTGGGCTTAATGTATGTGCGTTAAGTGTCGTCCCAGATAAGCCTGTGCAGTCCGACTGTCTGCACAGGCTAATCAGGGACGACACTTTCTGCTTTTATGGTATTAGTTTAAATGAAGTATCTTAGCAAAAATCCTATTTAGGTGAAATGTGTTTCCCTGATTAGCCTGATGATTGTGCGGACTGCACTAAGAAAATTTCCTCCTAAAACCTTAGGTGCTTTATGAATACCGGCCCAGGTTAATCTGGGACAATACTTTACGCACATGCATTATGCCCAGTTTTCTCAGAACATGACCCATGTTTAAGTTCTCTTCCCTACCTCTGATTCCTGTAGGGAAGTTATAAGTGACTGGCATTCGTTAGTGCACATTATATAACCTTCTTAGAATGCTAATATTGTCCAGGGGGCTGTTTCATAAAAGATCGTACGACAATTTTAACTTACGAGAGAATTTTGTAATCTTTATAAGTAGATGAACTAGCTCGCCATGCTCGTCAAATATATACGGAGCTTGAGATGCCAACGTAATAAATTAAGTACTGAAAATTAATAATCATATGATATGGACATTAGCAATTCTGTATCTTCAAAAAATGTATCGTATCGTAAATGTGTACTAAAATGTTTATTGAATCTCCAGGAGTTGGTTAACTGAGCGCTTTAATATACTGATATACTGTAAGAACAAATAGACCCAATGAATGTGGTGGCTGTAGTGTGGGTACTCTGCAGTAAGCGATGGCTGTTCCTGTAAGTTTCTGTATAATTATAAAGGTTATGTGTTTCCTTGCTATCACTCATTTGATATTGTAATAATTTGTATTTCAAAATGTTGTTTTGAACATAATGTGTATTGTATTTATGTGTAAATGCTGTATGAATAAAGATGTGATTAATATACATGTTTAAATAAATAAACCTAAATAAACCTTATATATCAACATATATGAACTAATATCCTTGTGTAGAACATAATATAAATAAATTAGACACAAGTGTTATATTTCTGTGGAAAATGCATGTATGTGTATTTACATACCATGTCTTTGTGTGTCTTTTATTGGTAAAAAAATCTGTCTGAAACAAAGTTTGTCATTATGCTTTAATTGTATTATCTCTTAAATAAACATGCACACAAAACTAAATTTTACCTGTTAGTTTTAATTTAGAATCCCACCTCGACGTCACTTGTCATAGTTATCTGTAGGCAGAGTTGAAGTATTTGAGTACAGTTTCATTGCAGAAAGTATTTGCTGTTTGGATTGTATCGAGGCTTGTACATTAAATCTGTTGTTTTTCGTCCCCTACTGATGAAACCGGAGGGGTCTTATGGTTTGCACTCTCTCTGTCAGTCAGTCTGTCACACTTTTCTGGATCCTGCGATAACTTTAAAAGTTCTTCATATTTTTTCATGAAACTTGAAACATGGATAGATGGCAATATGGAGATTATGCACATCATTTCATTTTGTTCCTACGTTAAAAATTCTGATTGCTATGGCAACAAATAGAGAGAAAAAATACAATGGTGGAATTTCATCGATAGGGGACCATATTGCTTGGCAATCTCTTGTTATCTAAGGGGTACATTTTTAAATCAAAGACCATTTATTTTATTGTTTATGTTTGCATAAAAATCTTTTACGAGATACCCCCAGATTCCTACAGCCTGTTGAGTCAATTTCTATAAACATACTGTAATATGTTAACAAATGTTATAAGAAAAAAACCTCATGGGACATTTTGCCCTAAAAATATCTGTATGCACACCACTTACCAATATTTTCATAAGGAACACAAAATATCTTCTATTACCTTTTAAATATATTATAAAGTTTAAAACAGCAAAACATACAGAAATAAATAATACTCAGCATGGTTCAGCCATGCTATAAAAATAGTTAAACAGCATATGGTAAATAAAACAAGATACGTGTTCATCAGAAACACAATGCCCCCTACTGCGCTGTTTTGAAATAAAATTTCTATTTATCATTTAGCAGGTACAGAAATCATCTCCCTTTAAAGCTTATTACTACCCTTGGATTTTGTCCAACCCATCCGGGGGGGGGGGGGGTCTGTAGACAGTCAAAAATGACCAAGTTAGACATCACTGACAACCAAGGCCTGTGGTTTATCAAAGAGATCATAGCCAGAGTTCATCATGTATGTATGGATGTAAGTCCACAGGTATGTAATGAACCCTACCAATCACAACAAATTAGTACAGGAAAGAAATGATAATTATATCATTAAAAAATCCTTTGACAAATCAATCATTTGAGTTATAAGTAATCAAAATAAAAAATATGTACAGTAACTGTGAAAAAAACTTAAAATTCTTGGTAATGAAATATACAATCTGAGATTTATAATTATATAAATTACTTCCCTCGTAAATAATTGTCTGTAACAAATCTCTTTTTTTAGTAGCAAATAAATAAAAGCCACGACCGTGACTGTAGATTCACCACTCAAAATGTGCAGCTCCATGAGATACACATGCATGCCAAATATCAAGTTAACATTGATTAATTATCTCCCTTTAAAGCTTATTACTGCCCTTGGATTTTTTACCTTAGACCTTGAATGATGACCTTGACCTTTTACCACGATGTGTTTGTCAGAAACACAATGCCGCCTACTGCGCCACTTTGATGTATTAAACAAAAATATATTTGGCAGGTCAGATAATTATGTCCAAGTTTATTACTTCCCTTGGATTTGTTTTTTCGACCCCATGACCTAGTTTTTGACATGGCATGACCCATCTTCGAACTTGACCTAGATATTGTCTAGATACAACTTCTGACAAAGTTTCGTAAAGATCGAATGAAAACTATTTGAATCAGAGGGCGGACACGAAAAGTGTAACTGACAGACGGACAGTGCGAAAACTATATACCCCCTTTTCTTTGAAAGGGAGCATAAAAAAATATATTATGATTATTATACAGATGTGTGAACAAGATTTTGAACAACAAAAAAAATATGCACCACACAATATTTAATAACAAGTATTTTGCAAAACTATCATATATGTTAAAATGGAACTTATTATAATGTATTGTTCTTTCATAAATATTTTAACAGACTCAATTGAGATTATTATCCTTCCACTGAGCTACATTTTCTCCGCAGCATGTTCGCCTGCAGAAAAAGCTTCACAGACAAGAGGAGGTTCAAGGACACCACCTGTTTCATCTTTGTCTCCACACTCAAAGTGTATCAGCATATATAAATATTCTGCACTTATACTCAAATAATTATTTATCTTATTGCACACAAATCATTAATCCATCTTTGGAATTTTAAATTAACTGTAAAACAGCTCCTGAAGCCCATGGTGTAAACAGTAAAAAATTGGTTTTAATCACCTGTTTTCCACAAAATTAAGTCTCTTTTAACATTCAATGAGCATTGGTCAGCAGCTAGAATTGCACATCAGCATTTGAATCAAACAGTAAAAATATCTCATTTGTTTGTTTTTGATAAAAACATAAAACCTAATACAACAAATTCAAATAAAGAACTGTTGTTTTCTAAGTAACCAAATATACATGAATGCTGCATAAACGGTGTTTTTCCATAACAGCATACCCATTTAAATGAATGCCTAGCCTGCCTATGCTTCCATATAGTTAGATTACTTAACATCACACATTTTTTATTTCAGGTAATTTCTTTTAGTTGACCTAACATACAGAATAACAATAGTGTATATGTCATTTCATGTCATATTACCAATAAATAACAAAATCAATAAAAAATAGAACACTCAAAAGTGCACTTGTTTGCATATCTCTTATAGAGCCTTACCAAACCATAATATGCAAAGTATTGTAATATTATCATTCCAGTACAGTAATTCAAATTAGTTTCTGTTAAGAGTAAATTATAAAAGAAGTCCCAACCATCCAACTCAGAATGATATCACAGTAAAAAACATCATCATGTCAATTAACGCTGATCAATTTCAAAAGAACATAGTTGACATACTAAGTGTTAAATCTTTGTGTCACACACCATAGAATGCTATTACACGCCTCTGACTGCCTGAGGCAGCGAGTTACACTCGGGACCTTTACACGTTGACAGGAACTGTAGCTGCTTCTGCAGCACGGCAAACGACTTGGGATCGTACGTCTTGTAGAGATTCTTAAACTCATATGGGTCAGCGGTGGTGTCGTAAATTTCCACAAAGTTCTGGAACAAAACAAAACTGAGGTAATATTTTGCTGCGCCTGTTTTTATTGCAAGTGTTGTGTGAGGACATCTCCCACTCAGTTATAACTCTTTGCCTTCATTAGTTGTTCAGGTAATTGGTTCATTTTCGAACTCCAAGATATCATGGGGACAAATCTGATCAAGTTTCATGAAGAGTGTTTCTAGAGTGTTAACAAGGTTTTACTATAGCCATATAAGGAAAAATGCCTCACCCCCTGACGGCCATGTTTTTTTTCAAGAAACCAGAACCATTTTCAAACTTGTCCAATGTAGCATTGGGACAAATCTTTTGACCAAGTTTCATTATGATCAGACAATAAATGTGGCCTTTTTAGAGTGTTAACAAGGTTTTAATGTTGTCATATAAGGAAAAAATGCCCTGCCCCCTTGGTGGCCATGTTTTTTTGCAACTGGAACCATTTTCAAACTAGAGCAAGATATTATTGGCACAAATCTTCTGATTTCATGAAGATTGGACAAAAAATGTGGCCTCTAGTGTGTGAACAAGGCAAATGTTGATAATGCATAACCCACAACGGACAAAATATTACAAAAGCTCACCATATGCACATTGTGCTCAGGTGCGCTAATAAATATTCTCTAGGAAAAATCCTAACGAAAAGGGATAGTGGAATCTTAAATGCACTATATTGCAATGAGTTCGACGTTGCTGTCTTACATGTCTGTTAACTTCCATCTCACAAATCATGAAGTTTATTTTATAGTTGTATTGAAAGGTTTCATATGCACACAAAATTGTCTCATGCTTAGAACAAAAGCGGTGTCAACACATGTATTACTTAACATGTGGTATTGTGCAAATTGTATACATCATGAAAGCCTGTCCAACGGTCAATGTCCCCCACTCAGGCACATGTTTACCTCGCTGTCCATGAGCTCACATGCCTTGATCATGTGTCCACTCTGCACCTGGACTATACAGGCAAAGGTGTTGTTTTTGGAGTCTTCACACACACAATGGTTGTTGCAGTTCTGAAATTTGTTATAAACAGACTGTTAAATTATCAACATATATTGTGCATTTTAAAAAAAAATCATTTCATTTCAAAAACAAACAAGAGCTGTCACCATAGGATGACTTATGCCTCCTATAAACGCTTGATTTCGAAACCTAAACGCGGACCCTAAGTTCAAGGTCAAGGTCACATGGGTCAAAATGTGTGTGCGTATGGAAAGGCCTTGTCCATATACACATGCATACCAAATATGAAGGACATATTTCAAGGGACATATAAGTTAAGAGAATTTTTCAAAACCTAAACGCAGATTTTGAAACCTAAACACGGACACTAACTTCAAATTAAAGGTCACAGGAGTCTAAATTTGTGTGCGTATGGAAAGGCCTTGTCCATATACACATGCATACCAAATATGAAGGTTATATCTCAAGGGACATAGAAGTTATGAGCAATTTTCGAAACCTAAACGCAGATTTCACAACCTAAACGCGGACCCTAAGTTCAAGGTCAAGGTCACAGGGTTAAATTTTTTTGTGCGTATGGAAAGGCCTTGTCCATATACACATGCATACCAAATATGAAGGTTATATCTCAAGGGACATAGAAGTTATGAGCAATTTTCGAAACCTAAAGGCAGATTTTTCAACATAAACGCGGACCCTAAGCTCAAGGTCAAGGTCACAAGGGTAAAAAAATTGGTGCGTATGGAAAGGCCTTGTCCATATACACATGCATACCAAATATGAAGGTTATATCACAAGGAACATAGAAGTTATGAGCATTTTTTCGAAACCTAAACGCAAGGTGTGACGGAAAGACGGACAGACAGACAGACAGACAGACAGACGGACAGTCCGATCACTGTATGCCCCCTTGTCTTCGAAAGGGGGCATAAAAATGCCATTACATGTAAAACTACAAAGTATCATGCAATTTATCTGCCTATATGCTACTTCAAGGAGTATTCTTTATTGAGGATCTATAACTGTGATATAATTGGTGGGCAGTGAGTAACCTCCCTTCAAGGAGTATTCTTTATTGGGGATCTATAACTGTGATATAATTGGTGGGCAGTGAGTAACCTCCCTTCAAGGAGTATTCTTTATTGGGGATCTATAACTGTGATATAATTGGTGGGCAGTGAGTAACCTCCCATTAAGAAGCATGTAGGTAATTTCAATAACCTGCATAAAAATTGAGGTACAAGACATTAGTAGCAGACGTTTAAATAAATATGTCAAATACATAACTCCCCTTATGTGCTTTTTCAATAGCTTACATAGTTGGTAAAGTTAACTAGGACTATTAATCTTAACCCTTTGCATGCTGGGAAATTTGTCGTCTGCTAAAATGTCTTCTGCTGAATTTCTAAAATTAGCATTTTCTTTCATTTTTTTCAAAGAATACTATCAGAATAGCAAACAGTTTGGATCCAGATGAGACGCCACGTTCTGTGGCGTCTCATCTGGATCCAAACTGTTTGCAAAGGCCTTTAAAATTCGGTTCCCGCACTGAAAGGGTTAAGTACACAATTTGCAAGCAAGCAGCCCCACAGTTAATGTTTATGAAACAATAAAAAATAGACAAATGAAAGCATAGAAACAGCCGTAAATTGATATCGTTCACATAATCCTACAAAATTACAAATCACATAATTTTGCAATATTAAATACGTGTGTGTGAATTTCAAAGTTTATGATGTCCTTTCGCAACTCAGGGTGCATTATGTGAGGACCTGTAAAGTGTCACTGGTGCGGTCTTGTTCTTTTTAAAGAAACCATTGCAATATTAAACTTTGATCTCCCAGCTATACTTGTATATGCACCTCAATATGGTTGGAACTGTAAATTGACACACACATATTTTCAAAGTAATATGTGTAAGCTTATAAGCTTACATTTATTTACACATATGCCCTCATATTGTGGCCAGACAGAACAAAAATCAGATACAACAAGAGATGTGATTGTCAGAACACAATGCTCCCTACTGCACTGCTTTGATTTATTTATTTTTGTTTTTGATTATATCCCTTTAACAAATATTACTTTCCTTGTAAAAAATGATCTGTACCTGCCAAATGATAAATAGAAATTATCTCCCTTTATAGCTTATTACTTCCCTTGGATTTGTAACCTTTTGACCTTTGACCTTGAAGGATGACCTTGACCTTTTTCCACTCAAAATGTACAGATCCATGAGATACACATGCATGCCAAATATCAAGATGCTATCTTCAATATTGCAAAAGTTATGGCAAATTTTAAAGTTTTCGGACGGACGGACAGACTGACTGACATAGAGATGGACTGACTGACAGTTCAACTGCTATATGCCACCCTACCGCTGACATAAAAACAATATCACATGTAATAACTGCTCACACTCATATCTTGGCCCAGGAACTGTGGGCAACTGTCAACTCTCTCGCTGTATTCCCCTGTATGTTCTATGAGTATGTAGTCACGCAGTGGGCGAGTGCTGTTGTCACTGGGGTGGAGATATGGCTTCAGGGAAATGCCGTCGACATTCGGCAGAATCGTACCATCCACAAGGTCCAGGAACGTTGGTGCCAGGTCTATGTTTGCCACGATTTTCTGAAATAAAAATTGTGTCTTATTGTCAAACACCTGTGAAGTATCTTTAGGCCAGCATTTTTTAATTTTCTGTTTTACGGGAGCGACCGACCCTATTTTTCGACAAATACAAATAAAAACAAAAGTCACTTTCGTTTTTTTTATTTACATATCACCCGCCGACCTGGTATTTTATCCTAAACTAAAAATAAAAATTCGCAGTTTGCCGAAAGTGTTGTTGAAAATTTGTTTTTATAATACGGGTTGTTTCGTTGTGCGCAGTCGACATGTAAAGCGTCATTGATTTTCATTGGCTATTGCAGCCAATACCACACGCTATTAGCCAATCGGTGAGTACTTAACAAATGATTTTTATATTGCATTTCGGAAATGGATTTAAACAACAATGAGACAAACGTAGCGTATTTCAAATTTAAAATAATTAAAAACGGAACTGAAACTATCTCAATAAGAAAAGTAAATCTTCTGAACAGAATCGTTGACATCATTCCCATATTAAGTAATACAAATTTAAAAATAACTAGCGTTTTTGCAGACGATGCAGAGGTGTCGCCATCGATAACATTCGATGTTTTGAAAAGTTTTGGGTAGGTTTAATAAACATGCATATTTATTAAAATGTAGATCCTGTAATATTTTTATTGATAAACATTAACATCCCAAAAATGTCCAAGAAGTACTACTTTACGTTTCTTTATGATGAACATGAGTACTGGACCACATGTACTTGCATCAATAATCCCATTCCCCACCCACCCATATATATTCTTCATTTAGAAAAACATATGCAACACAGCTTCTGAAGAAAATGACATTGTGTCCGAATGTTCATATGTCAGTCAAAGTCACCAGAAAAGGCGTATAGTATCCAAACCTATGAATTACAATTTTTTTTTTTTTTTCTTGACACAGTAGTATTGTGAAAATACTGAGCTCAAGCCGGGGATTGAACCCACGACCTCCAGAGTGGTAGTCTGACACTTTAACTACGTCGCTAAAGAGCTAGCCCAACAGCAAGGCTGTTGGAAGTGACCTTATTTCACTACACTCCTCCCTCTTTTAATGTTTCAAGGCCCAGACACGCCCGCTACAGCATGTCTAGCATCTGCATGGCCCTCCCAGAAACCATTAAACAGCTCAGACCCATTCCCGCATTCACAGTTCTTTTATGCCTGGTCGCCATTAATGTGAAAATACTGAGCTCAAGCCGGGGATTGAACCCACGACCTCCAGAGTGGTAGTCCGACACTTTTACCACGTCGCTAAAGAGCTAGCCCAACAGCAAGGCTGTTATTTCACTACAGAAGCAAATTAACTAATTTAACATGCTTTTTTATTGGCAGTGGCTAGTCGTATGGCCCCGTACGGGTAGACAAGAGGCTAGCCGTACGGCCCCGTACAGGTAGACAAGAGGCTAGTCATACGGCTCTATTCGTATAGCTGTTCCTATGGAGATTGTCTAGCCTTACGGCTGTCATGACACATAAATATATGGAATAATTATTGATCTACGTGCAGATTCTGAAATTTCTAGCCTTTAGACTGGCTCGTGTAGTCGTTGTCACGGAATTTGCAGTCTGGTTTATGTTTCGTCGTGGTTGGAAATCCGATTCGTGCATAGTATATAAAGGGTGTAAACAAGTTAGATATGAAAATGTAAATTTATGTCGCCAAACAACAATTACAACAATCAATAGAAATCAAAGTTGTGGAGTATATAAATACGCATTGTTCATGCAAATATTAAATGTATACAATAAATATATAGTAAATAATCTTAACTAAGTCAATGAAAATTGCGATATCAAAATGAGAAAAGTTTATAACAAAACAAATAAAAGGAAACTTTTAGATAATATCACTTGATAATAGCATATACAACTCGAAGTTATATACCCTATTTTCACAATATGAGGCAGCATTTCACGACAAGTAATGTCATCTACGCAAACAAATAAATTTGTAGTTTGTACTAATTTCTATAGTAATGATGCAGTGGCAAAAAAGACGCTGATTAGACAGTGTGAATTGCATACTTAACACTGTATACACGTTTTCGAGATCACCATGATAAGAAACACTCCAACTCCTTTAATATATATCAAACCTGCCATTTAGCAGAAGTATGCCCCTTTAATATTGTACTTTTTGTACTTAGACATTAAAGTTGAGGTTTTCGGCCAACAACAGGTACCTAGCCATGAATTGCATTTTGGGCCAGTGGGGTCATTGTTACTTAAAATCTTTTTTCCATATTCTCTTATTATTCATAATATTTAAAAATAGTACATGTTACCAATCAAACCGATTGTGAAATAATTACACATGTGCATGCAATTATTATAAATGTCCAACCTTTTACTCTGGATTTTCTATGATAATTTTTGCACTCATGTAAAGTGACATTTACAAATACAAACGTTAAATACATTTCGATATTGATTTTGTTTTGTGAGATGTATTGTTGTCATCAAACATGTTGTTTTCAAAAAATGATTTTTGATAATTATTATGCCCCCCTTCGAAGAAGAGGGAGTATATTGTTTTGCACATGTCGGTCGGTCCGTCTTTCTGTCCGTCCGTCCACCAAATGGTTTCAGGATGATATCTCAAGAATGCTTAGGCCTAGGATCATGAAATTTCATAGGTACATTGATTATGACTGGCAGATGACCCCTATTGATTTTAAGGTCACTAGGTCAAGGTCACGGTCAAGGCCACGATTGGGGGCATATGTCTCCCACTGCGGAACACTTGTTGCATTTGTATTTCAAATTGTGTAATTTAGATGTTACGAATTCAGAGATGTTTATATGTGGGAGATATAGGTGGAAGCACGATCGCAACACAAACTGTTGTATGGTATCTTATATTGAGTTCCTTGTAAGTCATCGTGTTTTTATTGTTTTGTTAATTTAGGACATAGTGAAAAATAATATGTATGTTGTTTAAGCCATCATTATATTGATGGTTGTCTTAATCATGGATATGAATGGATATGAACGTTACATATTTTGTGTTCACTTTACATATATAAACACTATAAACTCTCTCTATAAAAAAATGAAATGCCGCACATGTGTTCATATTTAACTGTATAACTCTCGGTTTCTTAAATGAAATATTCACATTTTATGCACTAGAACTTTCACTAACCAAAGTTTGGAACAAGATCAGTTCCAGTTTGGATCCTGATCAGACTGCTCTTTTGGAGCCAAAACAGTCACAATCGTCCTAAGGTCCATTTTCCTGTTACTGTCTCTTTTTTTTTCCTCATGATTGATACAAATTACATGTATCGTATTATTTTTTAGTGTGCATATTCCACCCATGGATGAAAGTTACAAAGTTGGTTGTTAAAGCTATGATATAAAGCAAGTCTGTTGTATATTAAAGAGTATTTCTTAGTGTGCATATTCCACCCATGGATGAAAGTTACAAAGTTGGTTGTTAAAGCTATTAAACAATATAAAACGTGTTCAAGTCTTTTTTATTAAAGTCAAATGCATGCTATATTTGTTATAAACATACATATGATATACACTCAACAAAAGTTTAATGATCACTATACAACACTACACACATGGCGTGTTTAATAGTCCCTATTAAAGCAATAGTATAATACATGCGAAAGGTGCTTTTACCTATAAATATATATAAAAATATGTTTACTATTATTATAAAAAGCTTCTACAACTGTGTAATGAGATATATATAAAACACGTAAAGGTTAATGCAAGTATACATAAGGTTAAATTGGCTGAATTTTAAATTTTCAAAAATATTTTTTTTTATCAGTTTAGACAGTTTTATTTTTATTTTTTTGGTAGACTGCTCACTTTTCATGCTTTTATTTTTATTTGTCCCCCCCTGACTCAATGTTTTTGAAACATAACCCGTATAACAAATAAATTAAAAATGCTGGCCTTACTTCTTGAAAATAATTTCTTAATTTAATTATAAGAGACAGAAGAGTTCTAAGAGGATGTCATATATAACACCCAAGCATATGCTTGGCATAAAATAAAATGTAAACGAGGGCTGTTTGTAAAACATGCATGCCCCCCATATGGGCTGTCAGTTGTAGTGGCAGCCATTGTGTGAATACGTTTTTTGGCACTGTGACCTTGACCTAGTGACCTGAAAATCAATAGGGGTTATCTGCGAGTCATGTTCAATGTACCTATGAAGATTCATGATCCTAGGTGTAAGCTTTCTTGAGTTATCATCCGGAAACCATTTTACTGTGTCAAGTCACCGTAATCTTGACCTTTGACTTGTGACCTGAAAGTCAATAGGGGTCATCTGCGAGTCATGATCAAGGTACCAATGAAGCTTCATGATCCTAGGCGTAAGCCTTTTTGAGTTATCATCCAGAAACCATTTTTCTAAGTTGAGTCACCATGACCTTGACCTTTGACCTAGTGACCTGAAAATCAATAGGGGTCATCTGCGAGTCATGATCAATGTACATATGAAGCTTCATGATCCTAGGCATAAGCGTTCTTGAGTTATCATCCATAAACCATTTTAATATTTTGGGTCACCATGACCTTGACCTTTGACCTAGTGACCTGAAAAACAATAGGGGTTATCTGCGAGTCATGATCAATGTACCTTTGAAGTTTCATGATCCTAGGCATAAGCTTTCTTGAGTGTTCATACGAAAACCATTTTACTATTTCGGGTCACAGTGACCTTGACCTTTGACCTAGTGATCTGAAAATCAATAGGGGTCATCTGCGAGTCATGATCAATGTACCTATGAAGTTTCATGATCCTAGGCATAAGCGTTCTTGAGTTATCATCCAGAAACCATTTTACTTTTTCAGGTCACCGTGACCTTGACCATTGACCTAGTGACCTGAAAATCAATAGAGGTCATCTGCGAGTCATGATCAATGTACCTATGAAGTTTCATGATCCTAGGCCTAAGCGTTCTTGAGTTATCATCAGGAAACCATCTGGTGGACGGACAGACATACGGACGGACTGACATGCGCAAAACAATATACCCCCTCTTCTTCGAAGGGGGGCATAATAATACGATTTACAGATTAGAAGTTTTTGAGAAAAAACAAACATTCATGAATTTGACCTTGCATAGTGACCTTGACCTGTCACTAGGCAGTATAGAAGTTGTATGTTACCTTGTGACATTGACCTGTCACCAAACAGTATAGGAGTTGTATGTTACCATCTGCCCTTGACCTGTCACTAAACAGTATAGGAGTTGTATGTTACCTTGTGACCTTGACCTGACATAAAACAGTATAGGAGTTGTATGTTTCATTGTGCCCTTGACCTGTCACCAAACAGTATAGGAGTTGTATGTTACATTGTGCCCTTGACCTGTCACCAATCAGTATAGGAGTTGTATGCTACATTGTGACCTTGACCTGTCACCAAAAAGTATAGGAGTTGTATGTGTAATTGTGACCTTGACCTGTCACTAAAAAGTATAGGAGTTGTATGTTACATTGTGACCTTGACCTGTCACCAAACAGTATAGGAGTTGTATCTTACATTGTGACCTTGACCTGTCACTAGACAGTATAGGAGTTTTATGTTACACTGTGACCTTGACCTGTCACTAGACAGTATAGGAGTTGTATGTAACATTGTGACCTTGACCTGTCACCAAACAGTATAGGAGTTGTATGTTACCTTGTGCCCTTGACCTGTCACCAAAAAGTATAGGAGTTGTATGTTTCATTGTGACCTTGACCTGCCACCAAACAGTATAGTTGTATGTTACCTTGTGCCCTTGACCTGTCACTAGACAGTATAGAAGTTGTATGCTACATGGTGACCTTGATCTGTCACCAAAAAGTATAGAGTTGTATGTTTTATTGTGACCTTGACCTGTCACTAAAAAGTATAGGAGTCGTATGTTACATTGTGACTTTGACCTGTCACCAAAAAGTATAGGAGTTGTATGTTTTATTGTGACCTTGACCTGTCACTAGACAGTATAAGAGTTGTATGCTACATTGTAACCTTAACCGGTCACCAAAAAGTAAAGGAGTTGTATGTTTAATTGTGACCTTGACCTGTCACTAAAAAGTATAGGAGTTGTATGTTACATTGTGACCTTGACCTGTCACCAAACAGTATACGAGTTGTATGTTACATTGTGACCTTGACCTGTCACTAGACAGTATAGGAGTTTTATGTAACACTGTGACCTTGACCTGTCACTAGACAGTATAGGAGTTGTATGTAACATTGTGACCTTGACCTGTCACCAAACAGTATAGGAGTTCTATGTTACATTGTGCCCTTGACCTGTCACCAAAAAGTATAGGAGTTGTATGTTTCATTGTGACCTTGACCGGTCACCAAACAGTATAGTTGTATGTTACCTTGTGCCCTTGACCTGTCACTAGACAGTATAGGAGTTGTATGTTTCATTGTGACCTTGACCTTTCACTAAAAAGTATAGGAGTCGTATGTTAAATTGTGACCTTGACCTGTTACCAAAAAGTTTAGGAGTTGTATGTTTTATTGTGACCTTGACCTGTCACTAGACAGTATATAAGTTGTATGTTACATTGTGACCTTGACCTGTCACAAGGCAGAAAAGGAGTTGTATGTAACATTGTGACCTTGACCTGTCACCAAACAGTATATGAGTTGTATGTTACCTTGTGCCCTTGCCCTGTCACCAAAATGTATAGGAGTTGTATGTTTCATTGTGACCTTGACCTGCCACCAAACAGTATAGTTGTATGTTACCTTGTGCCCTTGACCTGTCACTAGACAGTATAGAAGTTGTATGCTACATGGTGACCTTGATCTGTCACCAAAAAGTATAAGAGTTGTATGTTTCATTGTGACCTTGACCTGTCACTAAAAAGTATAGGAGTCGTATGTTACATTGTGACTTTGACCTGTCACCAAAAAGTATAGGAGTTGTATCTTTTATTGTGACCTTGACCTGTCACTAGACAGTATAGGAGTTGTATGCTACATTGTGACCTTGACCTGTCACCAAAAAGTAAAGGAGTTGTATGTTTAGTTGTGACCTTGACCTGTCACTAAAAAGTATAGGAGTCGTATGTTACATTGTGACCTTGACCTGTCACCAAACAGTATACGAGTTGTATGTTACATTGTGACCTTGACCTGTCACTAGACAGTATAGGAGTTTTATTTTACACTGTGACCTTGACCTGTCACAAGACAGTATAGGAGTTGTATGTAACATTGTGACCTTGACCTGTCACCAAACAGTATAGGAGTTGTATGTTACATTGTGCCCTTGACCTGTCACCAAAAAGTATAGGAGTTGTATGTTTCATTGTGACCTTGACCTGTCACCAAACAGTATAGTTGTATGTTACCTTGTGCGCTTGACCTGTCACCAAAAAGTATAGGAGTTGTATGTTTCATTGTGACCTTGACCTGTCACCAAAAAGTATAGGAGTTGTATGTTTCATTGTGACCTTGACCTGTCACTAAAAAGTATAGGAGTCGTATGTTAAATTGTGACCTTGACCTGTCACCAAAAAGTATAGGAGTTGTATGTTTTATTGTGACCTTGACCTGTCACTAGACAGTATATAAGTTGTATGTTACATTGTGACCTTGACCTGTAACTAGGCAGTAAAGGAGTTGTATGTAACATTGTGGCCTTGACCTGTCACCAAACAGTATATGAGTTGTATGTTACCTTGTGCCCTTGACCTGTCACCAAAAAGTATAGGAGTTGTATGTTACATTGTGACCTTGACCTGTCACTAGACAGTATAGTTGTATGTTACCTTGTGACCTTGACTTGACATAAAACAGTATAGGAGTTGTATGTTACCTTGTGCCTTTGACCTGTCACTAGACAGTATAGGAGTTGTATGTTACATTGTGACCTTGACCTGTCACCAAACAGTATAGGAGTTGTATATTACCTTGTGCCCTTGACCGGTCACCAATCAGTATAGGAGTTGTATGTTACATTGTGACCTTGACCTGTCACCAAACAGTATAGGTGTTGTATGTAACATTGTGACCTTGACCTGTCACCAAAAAGTATAGGAGTTGTATGTTACATTGTGACCTTCACCTGTCACCAAACAGTATAGGAGTTGTATGTGACAATGAAGGCACTACACTGGGGCTTAATTTATACCATAATTACAATTTTATATCTGTTATCATACATGGCCAATTCCTTGATACTTTATGACAATGTATTTATTACAGAATTGCATGTCATATATGTTACTGATAATCCTACATTAAAGAATGGATGGAATGAAATTGCACACCCTACGACCCACCCACTGACGGAGGAAGCAAAAACTATATGCCATACTTAAGGAGATAAATATCAACAGCTTTGTAGTACTCACATCTGAGGTTTGGTTTGGCTTTATGCCTGGACCTCGCACCATCAAGGGAACTCTTATGTCGAAATCATACAACTGCCGCTTGTCGTAAGGGAGCCCGAACTGACCTTTAACATTCCAATTCATTGTACACTGCTTTAAAAGGAATATATTAAACTTGTACACATGTATTCTATGAAATTGACATCCTACCAGGATTTTAGTGGGATATTCTTTTTAATTAATTTATCATATATTTATGGCTGGATCAGCTTAATGTTTGCAAGCAATACTAAAAAGACCAACTCAAATCAACGCATCAATTGTCAAAGGTGCATGTGTTCTTGACAATAACCTTTGCCTACAGTCATAACTTGAAAGTATCATATGGTTCCCTCATATCCAGCGTCTCAATAATTTTGTTTTTCATAAAATTAGAGGCTCTCGTTATGAAGTCACACTTATGCCCTCAGAGTATTTTGTTTCACTAACATTACTACGCTAAAATGATTACAAACACAGCCATGAGGAAAACACAGGTAAAATTGCATTTCAACATTACATTTCAGAGCCATGTTCTGTGAAAAGGGGGTTTAAAGCATGTGTGCAAAGTGTCGTCCCAGAAAAGGTTGTGCAGTCAAGACAGGATATTTCAGGACGACACTTTTTGCCTAAACTTGATTTTTTTGCTTAGAAGTGACTTTCTTGAAATGAAAAGTATCATAAAACTGGAAAGTGTTGTCTCTGCGGACAGCACAGGCTAATCTGGGACAACACTTTAGGCAGATGCATAAAAAAGCCTTATCACAAGGCACGGTCCATCAAGACGGGATAAAATAGTAACACAAAGCCCTATACCAAGGTGGTATCCATTGTCAGAGGAGAAGAATATGTAAGTGTTGTCAAGGAGACCATCTGCCTGCAGGGTCTGTACTAGGTCCTCCATCATGTCATCTACAGACTGCAGAGTTCTCCACCTACATGTACAAGAAACATACCGGGTAACTACCAAAAGGTTTGAAATCCCACACCAATGTAGGCAACATAGCGTAGGACTATTAGAACAAGAGCACCGCATAACGGGTGCCACGCTCGGCTGCGAAAGCTTGTCAGATTTTTCCTTTTTTTAGAGGTCACAGTGACCTTGACCTTTGACCTAGGGACCCAAAATGGGTGTGGCATGAAGAACTCATCAAGGTGCATCTACATATGAAGTTTCAAAGTTGTAGGTGGAAGCACTTTGATTTTAGAGGCAATGTTAAGGTTTTTGTTAAAGTTTAATATTAGAGTTCACTGTGACCTTGACCTTTGACCTAGTGACCCAAAATGGGTGTGGCATGTAGAACTCATCAAGGTGCATCTACATATGAAGTTTCAAAGTTGTAGGTGGAAGCACTTTGATTTTAGAGCCTATGTTAAAGTTTGATATTAGAGGTCACAGTGACCTTGACCTTTGACCTAGTGACCAAAAAATGGGTGTGGAGTGTAGAACTCATCAAGGTGCATCTACATATGAAGTTTCAAAGTTGTAGGTGGCTGCACTTTGATTTTAGAGCCAATGTTAAGGTTTTAGCACGACGCCTACGGCGGACAAGCTGGCTATGACAATAGCTCGGGTTTTCTCCAAAAACAGCCTCGCTAAAAACTAGAAATGCCACACAGACACTGATGCCCCACAACATATGTTTGGACACAGAAAAAATCTCTGTAAAACAACAGTATATCCTACTGTGAACAAAAGACCAGAAGACCATATGGCCATAAGAAGCAAAGAAAAAATGGCTTTTGCAACCAGCATAAAACCAGAACAGCCTGCAAGTAAATTGCAGTCTGTTCAGGTTTTATGTTGTTTGCTGCTCATCAGTATCTCTAAGGGTTGGAAATGAAGCCTTAAAAATTGAATTTAGTAAGAAAGGTCTTTAATTAAATTTAACTTTCTACGGGACTACAAATGCTTGAAAATACGTATCTAAAAGGGAAAGATATAAGTCAAAACTAGATAAAATTATTTTTTTAACAATCATATTCAAATGAAGGTTATTCAGCTACTTAGTTTGAACCAAATCTACCAAGCAGTTGAGTTAAACAGGAGTTTAGTATGTCTTATTCAAGGGGAACAATATTTTCTAGTGAACAAACAAGAAAAAAGGCAATAATTCAGCCAAAACAGATTACAGAAAATTTTCCTTATTCCTAATTTAACAATCATCTACAAATTAAGGTTATTCAACTGTGAATTTCCTTTTAGCATGATTTACCCCGTAGAAAAAGAGATTTTATTTTACTATTTGACAATATGTTCCAGAGTGGAAAAACAGGCAAAGGGTCATACATTTGCCAAGACTCTCAACAGCCAGAATTCCTTCAGGCAAAGGGCCATACATTTGCCAAGACTCTCCACAGCTAAAATTCCTTCAGGCAAAGGGCCATACATTTGCCAAGACTCTCCACAGCCATAATTCCTTCTGGCAAAGAGCCATACATTTGCCAAGACTCTCCACAGCCAGAATTCCTTCTGGCAAAGGGCCATACATTTGCCAAGACTCTCCACAGCTATAATTCCTTCTGAAAAAGGGCCATACATTTGCCAAGACTCTCCACAGCCATAATTCCTTCTGGCAAAGTGCCATACATTTGCCAAGACTCTCCACAGCCATAATTCCTTCTGGCAAAGAGCCATACATTTGCCAAGACACTCCACAGCCATAATTCCTTCTGGCAAAGGGTCATACATTAAATGATTTGCCAAGACTCTCCACAGCCATAATTCCATCAGGCAAAGAGCCATACATTTGCCAAGACTCTCCACAGCCATAATTCCTTCTGGCAAAGAGCCATACATTTGCCAAGACTCTCCCCAGCCATAATTCCTTCTGGCAAAGGGCCAAACATTTGCCAAGACTTTCCACAGCTATAATTCCTTCTGGCAAAGGGCCATACATTTGCCAAGACTCTCCACAGCTATAATTCCTTCTGGCAAAGGGCCATACATTTGCCAAGACTCTCCACAGCCATAATTCCTTCTGGCAATAGACCATACATTTGCCAAGACTCTCCACAGCCATAATTCCTTCTGGCAAAGAGCCATACATTTGCCAAGACACTCCACAGCTAAAATTCCTTTCTATCTTATCATCTCCACTACAGATCATTCAACTGTGGAATTAAGCAAATTTTAACCTGTAGTTAAAAAGAAAGTAATAACACAATTTTTTAGGACTATATACTATATTCTCTAGTGGAAACTAGAAACAAGAGTTGTCAGAAGACAGCGCACTCGACTATTCGAGTGCTTGACAGTATAACGTAAGCCATCATGGGGAAATTGTTCATATTCAATAAGGTCAAGGAAATATAGTCATATTCTAAGTGGAAGAGGACCATAATAAAAACATATTGATAGCTTATGTTTTAAAGAAGTTGTACTTAATAGACGATTCTGAGTTCAGGTATATTTTACACAATCAATTGAACATTTGTAAAGACATAAAACAAACTAATAAGATTTGATTTCAAGTTTGATAGCAATAGCTTGGGTGGGATGGTTGGACGGTCCTTCAAAAATAAAATAAATAAATATTATTATTTTTTTACCATGTTTCAAACAAGAGGCCCAAAGTCGCTCACCTGAGATAAAAAGAAATTACCTGTTCTTCAACAACAATGTGACTAAACTATTTTTTATTCTTTCCAAACATTCATCATTTATACTTGAGCAATAATGCAAACAATACAAACAATTCATATTGAAATACAGTTCATAAACTTTCAAAAGTTAATCATAGTTAAAACAAGGTTTAAAAAACAATTATAAATTTCATGTCTAAACTTGGTCAACAGATTGTGTTCAGTATGAGGCAAATGCCTTAATAAAGCACTCAGGATAAACAAACACCCGTGATCACTATAATTGAATTCACTCTATTCACTTCACTGAACAAATAATTAAGAACTCACTTTCATTGTATTATTCACTTAAGTCTAATGTAAGACACTTTCAGAAAACAAACAGTTTAAATCCATTTCTTCGGCTTTGATTAATCACTTATAACTTGCGTTAATCACAACGCACTAAGTCACTTTAATTAAAAGATTAGCTGAGATTTGTCATTTAATAAATTCACTTTGTTCACTCATAACTTATTAAAAACACTAACTTGTTGTTGCATAAATTCACTAAGTCCTGTTCTTTATTAAATCACTAACTCAATATTTTCACTGAGAGAAAAAAAATATACGTCACTTTGCCTTAGTTATCACTTAACTAATAATTGCACTTAGTTAAAAGAACTAAACTAACTCCACTAACTTAACATTCCCAGTTTGTGAAACACAGTAAATCAATAATTCAAAATTTTCATTTGAGAAAAATAAGACAAAGTCACTTTTACTTGGTGAAATTTCAACTTAGAACATTAAACTCACCTCCATGATAAAACTAACAGTTGCTACACTAAAAAGGTCTGGCAGGTTAGTGATTCACTAACCCCAATCTTTCAATTAGTAGACTAACTCTTTCAACTTCGAGCCAGGGGGTCTAGCATTAGTCTTTGACTTGTATACCCAGATGTTTTGGTTGATTAGTTCTTATCGGAAAGGCCAACAATGTGCCAATCCCCTGATTCTGAAGTGTAGCTGGCATAGTAACATAGGTAAACATCCAATCAAATGAGAGCACTGCTATTCTTAGCATCCAGGTAAAGATAAGCACTGATCAAAGAGATGCAGCACTGACCACTGATGTAAACTATCTGCACTTTATATAGAGAGTTTAAAGCATTTATTTCATTTCTTAAGAATTATCATACAATGAAAATATACCTGATCTATCATTAATGAATTTATAAGTTATTAACTATCATTAATGAATTTAAAAGTTATTAAAAATTGTAATTTAAAGAATTATTATTTTAAGAATAAAAACAAAGTAAACAATTACAAGGCAGGCGTTACAATACATATAAAGAAAACCATTTTCGAACTCGTACGAGATATCTATAAAAGCGATGTTTAAAAAAAAAAGATGATTAGGCAAAAAATGTCAATTCTAGAGTGTTCACAAGCTTTTTTACTATATCAATATAAGGAAAATGACCCCCACCCCCTGGCGGCCTAGTTTTTTTACCGGTCCAAACTATTTTCAAACTCAACCGTCATATCCAAGAAGTTCACAATCTGTCAAAAAAAACTGATATAAATATTAGTTACTGTTAGTCTAGAAGTTGCTCAAAAATTTTGTTTATAAAATAAGTCTAACTTAATCTAAAGAACACAATTTATGGAGAGCGGAAAACTCCAGTTACTCAAATGTAAAAAATTAGAAGAAATTTCAAAAGTTATTTCAATTAAAAGAGTCTTTCTAATTTAGAAAATGCCGAATAACAAGGTTGCCATGGAAACAGTTTCATAGCACAGTAGTCTGCTAAATACACCAAAACACAGTAGGTTAACTTTGCTTATCAGTAAAGATCAAAGATAAGGCTCTACAGTGCATTAGTACATGTAAAGTTATTTTATGACATAGGTTTATTAAATTGCATGCAAACTACTGTTTTTATGTACACCACATTTTATGAAAGAAGTCCCAGGTTTATACAAGGATGTAAACTATTAGTAAACTATTAGAAAGTATGTACAGGTTATCTTTCTTTAACATAATGGCTAATCACAACTAGACTGTTCACATGTTTTAACTATATACATATAGAGAAAACTGCCGGACCCTTGGCAGCCATGTTTTTCAAGCAAAGTTTACCATTTTTGAACTCATCCAAGATATCATTGGGACAAACCTTCTGATCAAGTTTCATGAAGATCGGAAAATAAATGCGGCCTCTACAGTGTTAACAAGGTTTTACTATAGCCATATAAGGAAAAATGCCCCGCCCCCTGGCGGCCATTTTTTTCAACCAACCGACATCATTTTCGAACTTATCCAAGATATCATTGGGATGAATCTTCTGACCAAGTTTCATGAAGATCAGACAATAAATGTGGCCTCTAGAGAGCTAACAAGATTTTACTATAGCCATATAAGGAAAAAATGCCCCACCCCTTGGCAGCCATGTTTTTCAAGCAAACGTAACCATTTTCAAACTCATCCAAGATTTCATTGATACCAATCTTCTGACCAAATTGCATGAAGATTGGACAATAAATGTGGCCTATAGAGAGTTAACAAGGCAAATGTTGACGTCGCACAACGGACAACGCACAACAGACAAAAAGGGATCAAAAAAGCTCACCATGAGCACGTTATGAGTCCATATTGATACAAAGACACTTTGCAAGTTTGCCAAGAATTGGATGAAAATTATGGACTTTATCACATAAAAAAACTGAATTTTCATTTTTTTCTCAAATTCAAGGGGAGATAATTCTGGACTTATAACTCCGATATTGCTCATTTTCAATAGGGTTTGACTCATCATTCAGATAAAGACACTGTGCAAGTTGGGAAATGATTGGCTGAAAACTGTGGACTTTATTGCGTAAACGAGCCTTATTTCACAATTTTCTCAAATTCAAGGGGAGATAATTCTGGACTTTTTACTCTGATATAACCCATTTTCAATAGGGTTCGAGTCCTCATTAATATAAAGACACTGAACAAGTTTGAAAAGAATCGGATGAAAACTGTGGACTTTATCGCGTAAACAAGAAAAAGTCTTACGCAACCACACACAGACGACGGAAACCACGCCTTCAGACAGTAGAGCTAAAAAACTTTAAATCCGCCCCTGAAGTTCACTTTGAACAAGTTCAACCCAATATGTATCACTCAAAATCTGGAGCAATCATTATTACAGATCAGGTAATTAATATAGTGTCAAGTCACCTGTTAAAGTTATATATTTAATTGAGTAATCTCTAAATTGTATAAATGCATACCTATTGACATTATGCATAGAGCATTGAAAAATAAACTATCAAGCTACATGTATATACACAGGTTTAAATAATATAAACAAAGATTTCAATATGCATGCTTGTGTTAGATTTAAACAAGAGATGTGTTTGTCAGAAACACAATGCCCCCTACTGCGCCGCTTTGATTTTTGTAAAAATCATTTGGCAGGTACAGATAATTATCTCCCTTTAAAGCTTATTACTTCCCTTTGATTTGTTTTTTTGACCTTTGACCTTGACCTTTCACCACTAAAAATGTGCAGCTTCATGAAATGCACATGCATGCCAAATATCAAGTTGCTATCTTCAATATTGCAAAAGTTATGACCAAGGTTAAAGTTTGGTGACAGACACACATACAATAACAGACAGACATATACAATGACAGACAGACAGGCCAAAAACAATATACCCTGATCATTCTGTCATTTTAACATAAACACTGTAGTGCCGTAAACTCTAGCTGATCATGCAGACCTGTTTTGAAAGAAGCTGTCTGACTGCTGCACAGTGTCACTTGGCATGGGCACAGCTGCCTGTCTGATGAGCCAGTGTTTGTCCTACAGTAACATAATCATGAAACACATTCATACATAATGCTATTGTCTGTGTAACTGTTCCCATCAACTATTTTTTACAAAGATTAAGCAATAATACAACTCAAGATATTACAATACAATTCTTCTGATTATAAGGAACTTTTAAAACAGTAGAATGCACATCTTTTGTTAAAGCCGCTTTAACGCTCAAAATCATCCAAAATTTTGTATAGTATTTTGTTAAATAAAGTTAAACAATTAAAAATCAGTGTTCCTTATGGCAATTGCCAAAATTTCAACGCCAGATGTGGTTTGGTAAAATAGATGTTTGTAGATACAAAATGCTTGTTTTTACTATTGTTTTGCATATTTCATTCCATTATAATTTCCCGCAACGATATCTATTCATACGACAAATGAACATTAACATGGTACCATTTTAGTGTTCGTGTGTTGTATGAATACATTTATTCATGGGAAATTAAAATGGAATTAATTGTGTCAAAAATAAATAAAAACAAGCATTTTGTATCTACAAAAATCTATATAATCATACCACATCTAGCGTTAAATTGTGGCTATTGCTATAAGGAACACTGATTGTTTAGGGGTTAACTTTATTTTACGAAATACTTTACAAAATTGTTGTTGATATTGAGCGTTGTAGAGGCTTTAACATTTGTATAAATGTACCATTTTTCATAAATGACCTTATAGGTCAAGATGGCAATTTTAATCAATTTTTGGAGGAAAAATATCTCAAATTATGAATTGTTTTTTTATATAGTATTTTGATTGTTTTCCCTGATCAAATCACATGTAATATAATATGTTAAAAGACATAAACTTGTCATATTTTGTATTACATAAAAATATACGTTTTAGTATTATCATTCAATCATTCTGATACATATTTTTTACCAATTTAACAGTGCCTTGTATTTCACATTGATTACATAACACCATTCTTAACCCGTTACTACTCAGATACATATTTTTATGCATTTGTAGTCCTTAAGGAGGTTAAATTGAATTTTAGACCTTTCTTACTAGAGTCAAGTTTTTAAGGCTTCAACTCCAAACCTTAGATACTGATGAGCAGCAAACAGCATAGAACCTGAGCAGACAGTGGGTTTTATGCTGTATGCACACAGCAATATTCACTTTGATTCTAAGCGGGAAAGGGTTAACCATTTGCATGCTGGGAAATTTGTAGTCTGCTAAAATGTCGTCTGCTGAATTTCTAAAATTAGCATTTTCTTCGATTTTTTCAAAGAATATTATCAGAAAAGCAAACAGTTTGGATCCTGATGAGACGCCACGTTTTGTGGCGTCTCATCTGGATCCAAACTGTTGCCAAAGGCCTTCAAAATTCGGTTCCCGCACTGGAAGGGTTTAATCACTGCATACATACCGGGCCAGCTTGTTGGTTATAACTACCATCCCGCGGGGCCAGCTTGTCTGAGAACGATGAGTTGTATTGGGGGGCAGGCGTGAAGGGTGCATGACATGCAGGTGTTGACAACATCATGAAGAACGGCTTCTTCTTATCTCTAGTGGTCAGAAACTTTCTCGCTGCCTTATGCTAGAGAATATTAATAAACTTAATAACAACGTAGTGCATTTTTATTTTACTTCCATCTGATAGTCAAATGATATTAATAATTGTATTACTCTGCAAATTGAATTTAAGAGTATTACCTGAAATACATGTACACATTAGATGTTTGATCTCCTTTTAAATAATTAAGCTTTATTCTTCAAATTCATTTACATGTTTATTAAAATTTACCCTAATGTATAGCATTCTGCATTTTGTTTTCTCCTTACTGCAGCTATAATGAATATTTGTATCCTACATAAGTATAAGAATTATTTTATGCATTTTCTTATGCACATACTCTTTGACTGAACAAGGTCATTTAGGTCATGAAATAACAGGATCAACATGAAATGTGATGACTGTATAAGACTTTGAAAATATACCAAAAAAGGGGTAAGTTTTGAAGCATTTTTTGTAAAACCTATTTTAAAAATGACCTCACATTAGTTTTACATGTATGAAAATATTTTATTTTAATCAAATAGAAAATTATTTAGCAAGCTTATCAGAGGCTAGCTTACTTTAAAAATACCTTAACTCTTTAAATAAGTTGCAAAATATAATGACGGTTTTTCTCAAATCTCATATATTTGTATTTATACATACTATGACATCCGTAAGATAGTCTTGCGGATATTCATGACCATGTTTTACTTGCTGGCCGTTCACTGACAGGCTGTAGTCATAGTATTGGGAGTTCCCCACCTTCAATTGATAGGAGACAGATTAACCCATTTATGCCTAGTGGACATTCCCATCCTACTAAATTGGATCAATTTATTTCCAAAATTAGGGATGTCTAGTATATTTATTTCTATATTTAAAATATTTCTTACAGAAATTCCTTTATGCAAACAGCGCTCACCCTGATGAGATGCTGCATCATGCGGCGTCTGATCTGGGTCTACGCTATTTGCAAAGGCCTTTTTTTTTCTAGACGCTAGGCATAAATGGGTTAATTCAGAGTTGGTTAAATCAAAACATGAATAACTTTTGTTCTTCAAAGGTCAACAACTTGCTGAAAACTCACTGTAGCAGAACTCCGTGGCATTATATGGAAGTAGTATGCCTACCCTGTAAGGACACTAGATGTAAAACGAATGATACAAGGCCTGATGGACAGATGAATGGACGTTGCTTAGAACCAAAATGATTTTCAGGGTCACTCGTTTCAGACCCGCCAAATCTAAGTTCCATCAAAATTTGAATTCCAACAAAGGGGCAAAGTGACAACAAATTTTATGTGCATTAAAAGGAACAAAGTAATCAATAAAGGAAAGGAATAGGGAATCAAAAAAGATACAGTACAGCCAACGCGGAACAAACATATTTCGCAATCTGCTGAGTCAAGGCGCAACAAGTCGATGCCGAGTCGGCCGTTGAAGCTGCGTCAATATGTGGCGGCTTGTTACATTTTGCCGGGGTGCTTCGTATCTGTTTGCCGAGGCAAGCCGGGATCCCGGATATGACGCCGAGTCAATGCGGGGGCATAAAAATCTCATCCGCTTATTAAAAAGTGAAAATAATAACTATGAAAGTAGCGTAAATCTAGGTTTTGACGATACACAAATGTACATGAAGGTATATATCTTTGCACTTGATCCGCCACATACGTTTGCAGCGGCGGATTCATGCCGCTCAAGTACGCGAGGTAAATACAGACTCAGCGTCTTTGCGCAGGGTGAACACATGACGTGGCCGCCGAGTAATCAAGTTCTGTCCGTGGCATGACCGAGGATTATGTTTGTTCCGCGTTAGATGTACTGATACATTTACTTATAAACTTTTGATGAACTCAACAAGAGCTGTCTCCATAGGATGACATATGCCCCCAATAAATGCTTTGATAGAAGATATGGGCATTTTTCGAAACCTAAAAGCATTTTTTAAAACCTTATCGCCCTAATTTCAAGGTCAAGGCCAAAGGGGTCAAATTTTGTGTGCATATGGAAAGGCCTTGTCCATATACACATGCATACCAAATATGAAGGTTATATCTCAAGGGACATAGAAGTTATGAGCATTTTTTGTAACCTAAACGCAAAGTGTGACGGACAGTGCCTTTGGGGTCATGACACAAAAAGATCTGGGAAGGAGTTTGCATTATTTGCCATAGAGTCGTTAAAGTTGTTTTTTTAATTGTCTTCACATATCACATAGACCAGCTACCAACCAAACCATTCCAGTCATCCCAGCCTGGTGGAACATGCTCAACTCCACCCGATTGTGGATATCCATACTGAAACAGTAACGTTTATTGTTATACAAGTAGTGTCAATGAAATAGAAATAGAATATGTTCTCATTAACCAGCATTTGATATTACCACACTGATGTGTATTTCAGGGGTTTTATTTGTGTTATACAATTGACAAAAATCTTAAATTCATAATTGACTTCAACTACTAGTATGTTACAGCCATTTGCAATCAACACAGTTTTGGTAATCATCAATGTTATGTGTGAAAAGACCATCAGTTGTCTTTGTACTAATTTTGCTAAAAGCGCCAATTAAATGCGCTTAAATGCATATTTTTCTAAATATGATACATATTTTTAATGAAGCAAATTCATATACAGTTTTACCAGTAAAATATTTCATTTTCAACAGCATCAGGGTAAACTAACAAGCACATCTTACAATTAATTTAAATTGAGTTCTGCCAAATTTTAGCTTTCAAAATACATTTAACAAATTCTGCCCTTTGATATGTATTAAGTACCTGGTTTAAATATTTTCCAGCAAAGAAAGTTGAATATCCCTTGGTCTTTAGCACTGTAGGAAAGGCATTTGCTTCCTGGTCCTGCTGCCATTTGTCATTACTACAGCCACCATCGAGCGAGTTGTTCACTGCACCGTGATTGTGGACATACCGGCCAGTCAATATACTTGACCGACTCGGGCAGCATAGAGGACTGGTTGTGAACTGGCATAAAATATATATAGGATCTGTCATGAGTTGTCATATCGTACCATATTTTATTAAACGAGTTCAGGAATTTTGTTACTAACGAATTTCCTGGACAAGTTTATTAAAATATGGTATGAAATGACAAAGAGTGTCAGATCTTTTTTATCACATGCTATTAAATAAGCAAATTAAATGAATATCTACGCAAACATAATGATAAATCCTTACTGTTGTTTACATTTCGTGACGTCATTTGATATTCCAACGTCATTTCAGCAAAATAACAAAATGTGATTGGTCAATTGAACAAAAACTAAGCCAATGAAAACGCTAAAAAAGTATATTACACATCTGAAAGATAAAAATATTGGTATGGTAATGGTTATATTACATGGGAAACAGGGAATGGCATGTGATAAATTGCAAAGTATCTCATTTGTATGGTATTAAGAGTCACGAAAATATATGTAATTGACATTGAAGTAAAGACAAGTTTTAAGATCATGAACTGTAAAATGGATCATTAAAATGATTTAATATTCCACAAACTTAAAGAACAGACATCAGATTACAATACTAATAAGGCATTTTCGAAAAAGAAATATTGGACATCAGAAAGGCAGCAATATAACATAACCCACTTTATGCAACCTGTTTTTTGAGTATTGTTATTTTTAACTTACCATATTATTAAACTTTATTCCTTTATCTCCCACCAAATTATTGGTTTTAACCATTGGTGTCTGCAAATAAAATAATTGCCTTCAATGATTTAACATAATGTACACACAATTAAAAAACAACAGCACATTTATATTTTAACCAAAAAAAAATATTAAAATAACGCATATTACCGGTATATGTAAATAATTGACATTTAAATAAAAAAAGACAAAATACAAGTCCAATTTTTTGCAAAACTAGCTCACAATTATTTTTACAAAACTACCGGTAGCTAACAATTTTGTTAACGTTAAAATGTTATGCCAAGTACAAGAAAATGACAAGTATGTATAGGTATTTACAAATGTAAAGAAATAAGTCTTGAAGTAACATACATATATCTCTTGATGTTTATAAATATTATATTTCATTATTAGTCCAAATGAAATTGAATGTCATTATAAGTAAGTAAATTTATTGGTATTATGAACATACAATGCACATCTGGGCATGTTAAGTATTGGATTGCCCTGTCAATGAATTAGTTGCAATACTTCAACTCTCAACAATTGACCCCCAAGTCACTAGGAGTTGCAACTGATAAAGGCTTTTTACATGTAAACTCGCAGCCTGAAATCCAGGCGGCACTTTAACTCTTTGCATGCTGGGTAAATTGTTGTCTGCTTAAATGTCCTCTGCAGAATTTCCAAATTTAGAATTTTCTTCATATTTTTTTTCAAAAAATACTATCAGAATAGCAAATAGTTTGGATCCAAACTGTTTGCAAAGACCTTCAAAATTTGGTTCCAGCACTGAAAGATTTAAATGGTAATATGAGCAACAGAAACTATTTTTTGTCATAAATAAACACATCAAGATCATAAATATAGCCATAATGCACAAATTTAAATAACTGACATGAAGTGTTGTGATTGCAGACTAATGATATTATTCCAAGTTTCAATATGTCAACAGTTCATGGATGTGTTACAGTAAGTATTTGAAGGGACAATGCCCAGTATTATGAATTTGAAAATATGCAAAACTTTAAAATAGACTATCTCCAGAATTCTCTGCAAGATATATCCAGGCAGTGTCGAATCGGTCAATCTTGATACTTTGGCTATCTTTGGAACCTCAGAAGCCGACTAGGATAGATGGAATCATCAACTTTTTTTACGTTGAACAACCATCCGTGAACTTCTTACAAACAACGACAAGGGAAGCCAAATAGACATAGCCATCCTTATTTCTCGAAAGCACTTGACACCGTCCAACACGAAAAGCTTCCAAGTTAAATTACAAGTTATGGTATCCATGGACCTCTGAATACATAGCTCCGAGACTTTCTCATAACCTTCCACATGCAAGTTGTTCTAGACGGGGAGAATTCCACATCTGCCCATGTTGACTTGGGAGAACCTCAAGGAAACATACTCAGTCCAATATTGTTGGTTTGCCTCATAAATGACCTCCCTGATACAGTCAAGTCACAAGTACGACTCATTGCAGCTGATTGCCTTTTGTACAGGCCCATTAAACATTCAAGACCATATTGCCCTCGAAGACGACCTGAAAGCGCTTGAATTCTGGGCATTTTCATGGGAAATGTGTTTTAATGTCAAGAAATGCTATATTCTGAGCATTAACAACCAATCATTACACTTCTATGAACTAGATATACACACTCTCCAACAAGTAGAAGAAAATCCATTACCATATCTGCATCTCTAAATTGGGATACCCACGTACATCAACAAAATAGTTAAAAAGCTCATTATACCATAGGATTATACCCATCACCTGCAGAAAAACAGCATACTCAGCTCTATTGTGATCAACACTTGAGTACAGCCCCATGGTATGGGACCCTCATCTAGCCAGGCATATTGACAAAATTGAGCGCATCCAGAGACATGCTAACAGATTTTCAGCATTATCACAGAGGACTACTGCTCACAGGATGACAGCTGTGCCACGTCAATGCTAAACTAACTGGAACTCCTGAACTGAAGTATACAGGACAGACAAAATATAAACCAACTCACCAGTCTGTACAAAGAAGTTGGGGGAAAGGTGCAAGCCTTACCTTGTCATTTGTCATATTAACACCAGCAAGAAATAAATGTAACATTTAACCTAAAACCATTTAATGACTACCAAGCTCCAACAATCTAGATATTGTGTTGTCTACAATGCATTAGGTTGTCTGAACCTGATTTTATAAACATACAGTTATTTGGAAAATTATTTTAAACATGTTTTTTTTCGCTTTATCAGGAACAACTTTGAGTCGTACTTATGTACTCATAAAAGCTCACAGCATTCAATAACTATCCTATAAGTTCTGACTACCATAACTATAAATGTTGCTTTTCATGATTTTGGACAGGTCTGTCAATACTATATAAACTGAACGCTGAAGTTTCTTTCAATAATATATGAACTGTCACTGAAGTTTCTTTAGCTACTATGCTATGTATGTATGCAGTCATTACATTTCTATGATTATGCATAAGTCCAGCCTGAGTGCCTAAGCAATTCTGATGCAACGACCCAACTGACACACAGGTACTTGAAAAATTGTGTTGGTCCTTATATATATATAATAAGAGTCTTTTAATATAAAAGGACCAAAAAATCTTTTCAAGTATATATATGTAACCTGTGAACTGACATGCCAAAAACTTTGATCCTGACACTCGATACAGAATGAAAACTGTGGCATAGCCCCGATAAAAAGTGATGGAATATCGTATACTGACTCCACACAAAAAGCAAACATTCTTAATAAACAATTTGAATCCGTATTCTCCAAGCCTAAACCAATGAATCTAAGACACCAAGCTGAAATTAATCTCATAAAATCTGGAAAGCACCCAACAACTTAAAGCAAAATGGATAACATAAACATTACCCTACCCGGCGTAGAAAAATTGTTAAAAGATCTAAATCCAAATAAGGCCTCCGGCCCAGACGAAATATCACCTCGTCTCATGAAAGAACTTCATCAAGAAATAGCACCATACTTGACAAAAATCTTTTGTGCATCACTTGACACTGGCTCCGTCCCACTAGACTAGAGGTCTGCACATGTTGCCCCAATATTTAAACAAGAGCACCGCCTTGCGGGTGCAGACCGCTCATCTATTTTCTTTTTAAAGGTGAAGGGACTCTCATTTTCAATCACAAAGGAGGGAGGGGTGGAGTGAAGAGGGGTGTTAGTGTGGGGTTGTGGACAGTTATTACATTATCTTCCAAAAAAGCGAAAAAAAAATAAAAAATCGGGGGCAGGGGGGGGGGGGGTGGGGGGGGTGGGTGGGGGGGGGGGTGGGGGGGAAGGGCGAGTGCGATGGTTGGACGGTATTTCAAACATAACCGTTTAAAAAAACAAATTGGGGGGGGGTGGGGTGGGGTATAGTGTGAGGGTGTGGTGGTAATTTGTGAGATGATCTTAAAAAAAAAAAAAAAAAAATTGGGGGTGGGGGGTGGGGTGGGGTGGGGGTATAGTGTGAGGGTGTGGTGGTCATTTGTGAGATGATCTTAAAAAAAAAAAATATATAGGGGGGGGGAGGGGGGAGGGGGGAGGTGGGGGGGAGGGGGGGGGAGGGCACAGGGGACGGTTTGGGTGGAGTCTATTGTGGTATGTCAGGTAAGAATTGTTTCGTCAAAGTATCAATCAAATCTAATCATAAATAAAGAAGTTATGGCAATTTTAGCAAAATTTAATAATTTGACCTTGAGAGTCAAGGTCATTCAAAGGTCAAGGTAAAATTCAACTTGCCAGGTACAGTAACCTCATGATAGCATGAAAGTATTTGAAGTTTGAAAGCAATAGCCTTGATACTTAAGAAGTAAAGTGGATCGAAACACAAAATTTAACCATATATTAAAAGTTACTAAGTCAAAAAAGGGCCATAATTCCGTAACAATGACAACCAGAGTTATGCAACTTGTCCTTTTACTGTACCCTTATGATAGTTTTTTAGGTGTTCCAAGTATGAAAGCAATATCTATGATACTTTAGGGGTAAAGTGGACCAAAACATAAATCTTAACCAAATTTTCAATTTTCTAAGTATAAAGGGCCCATAATTCCGTCCAAATGCCAGTCAGAGTTACATAACTTTGCCTGCACGGTCCCCTTATGATAGGTAATAAGTGTTGCAAGTATAAAAGCAATAGCTTTGATACTGTAGGAATAAAGTGGACCTAAACACAAAACTTAATCAAATTTTCAATTTTCTAAGTATAAAAAGGGCACATAATTCTGTCAAAATGCCAGTCAGAGTTACATTACTTTGCCTGCACAGTCCCCTTATGAAAGTTAGTAAGTGTTGCAAGTATGAAAGCAATAGCTTTGATGCTTAAGGAATAAAATGGACCTAAACACAAAACTTTACCAAAATTTTCAATTTTCTAAGTATAAAAAGGGCACATAATTCTGTCAAAATGCATGCCAGAGTTATCTAACTTTGCCTGCCCAGTCCCCTCATGATAGTAAGTAAGTGTAACAAGTTTGAATGCAATAGCATTGATACTCACTTAGAAAAGTGGACCTAAACGCAAAACTAAAACCAAAATTTTCAATTGTCTAAGTATAAAAAGGGCACATAATTCTGTCAAAATGCACGCCAGAGTTATCTAACTTTGCCTGCCCAGTCCCCTCATGATAGTAAGTAAGTGTACCAAGTTTGAATGCAATAGCATTAATACTTTCTGAGAAAAGTGGACCTAAACGCAAAACTTAACCGGACGCCAACGCCAACGCCGACACCGACACCGACGCCAAGGTGATGACAATAGCTCATAATTTTTTATCAAAAAATAGATGATCTAAAAAGGGTGCTAAGTGTCAAGCATGCAATTATCGGCCCATTTCTCTCACTTGTTTATCCTCAAAATTAATGGAACACATCATTGTATTAAACCTCATGAATTATTTTGACACTAAAGACCTTCTTAATCCATTCCAACACGGATTCCGTTCTAAACATAGCTGTGAAACACAATTAATCTCCTTCTCTTAAGAAATTTATGATAACCTAGAAGCTGGTAAACAAACTGACCTAATAGTACAGGCTTTTTCCGCCCTATGCCACGGGTCCGAAATTCGGCCCCATTCCCAATGCAAATCTTTTTTTCTTTTTTTTACCCTAAAATATATAAGTTTACCTGATCGGGTGTAGAAAATAGAAAGTGTTGCATAATTAAATTATCTGTTGCCTTGTATTTGTTTTAAAAACTGTAAAATATGTTAATGATTATTTAACACTTTCCTTATTTTCCTCAAAATCCGGCGCTTCGCAAGATTGTTTACACCTAAAAAAAGGCCGGGCCTTTTCCCCAAATTCAGATTAAAAAACCTGCACTTATCTCACATGTTCATAATACTTTGTAAAATTTTAATAAATAGTTATCAAAATAGTCGTTATTTACCAGTTAACGGCTCCTTTGAAATATAAGAAACACTATTTACATGCGATAATTTTTCCCAATTGAGCCAATTTTGCAAATAATTTTTTTCCCAAAATGGGGGTTTTCACGACGCGAAATTCCCAAAATTCCAGTGTGGCGTATTCCCAAAATGGAGCGGAAAAAGCCTGTAGTAATGGATTTTAGTAAAGCTTTTGATAAAGTAGACCACGAACTCCAAGCATTCAAACTTCTCAAACTTGGTGTAAACAGCAACACTACTTCTTGGATTTCTTCTTTCCTAAAACATCGAACACAAACTGTAGTGGTTGAAGGCCAAAAATCAAACTCAGCCCCAGTCATGTCAGGAGTACCCTAAGGATCCGTACTGGGGCCCTGCTTATTTCTAGCCTACATTAACGACCTTCCAGACTCCTTAAAAAGTAGGGCACGGCTCTTTGCCGATGATACGGTGGTCTACCTCACCATTAATAAAGAAAATGATTGTAACACACTCCAAAATGACCTACACAAACTAGAAAAATGGGAAGATAACTGGTCTATGGAATTTAATCCTGATAAGTGTGAAGTAATAAGAATAACGAAAAAGAAAAAGATAATTAATTTCCCTTATAAACTCCATAACATAGAACTTAAAACAACAGAAAAAGCAAAATATCTCGGACTAACTATAAGCAATGATCTCAACTTGAAAACGCATATAAATAACATAACATCTAAACCTACTAACACATTAAAATTTATCAAGAGAAATGTCAAAACAAATAACAAACAAATAAAAGAAACAGCATAAAAAACATATGTCAGACCGCAACTGGAACATTGTTCCTCAATTTGGCATCCATGGCAGAAAAACCTAACGTATCAAATAGAGAGAGTGCAAAGATCAGCAGCCCGTAATGTGTTAAATGACTACCATTACACCAGTAGCGTTTCACATATGATAAAGACACTAAACTGGCAAACTCTAGAACAGCGAAGAATAAACTCATTCTTGACACTACTTTATAAAATTGAACATCATCTTATCTATGTAGACCACCAACATCTTACAACAACAAGACATTTAAACTTCTTGGTACCCTTCTCTAGAACAACTTATCATGAAAATTATGTTTTCCCAAGGACAATCAGGTATTGGAATGGCCTTCCATACAACGTTAAGAGCAGCACCAGCCTCTGTAAGTTTACTGCAGGCCTGGCCGCTGTCTCGAAATAAATATAAGTATCTTGTTTTTATACTTTTATCAGTAGTCAATGTAATAACTTTACTTTGTTCGTCACCATTTTATTTTGTATGTCAATTAACATCACTTCCATGTACAAACTGTATATATATTTTTAACACGTGACTTTTAACACTCTCTGTCCCCCGACAGACGCCTTCCTATCATAGTCAGTAATTGACTGTAGGAAGTATCTAGTCCAAATAATTAGACGTAAGCTACCCCGCTCGATGTAAATCGACCTCATATTTATAGGAGTAGGAAGTATCAAGTAGAAGAAGAAGTAGAAGTAGAAATCATCAGTTGGAATATTACCATTCCGCCCAGTTTAATATCTTGATCGTCTGTCAATACAAACACAATATTGGGCCTTGATTGTGCATCCGTCAAGCTGTTAATAATTAAAACAATAAAACTCAATAAAAACAAGACATTGCTTTCAGTTTCCATTTTGAAACAGTCACATGACTGCCTGGTTTTGAAAGGTGAGGGTCATAAGCTTATAAAACAACAACAACAAGGACTTTTTTGGATTTTTTTTATCATTTTAGTATCGCAATGTCGGCAAAAAAGAAATCAGTATTGTTTATATGTTTAGGTATATTCATTTTTTATTCATTATGTTGTCACTTATAACTGCTTTAATTTTCCGTACATCGCAGTCACACGTTTCAGGGCTCGAAATTAACTTTTTTTTCTACTTGCAAAACATTGCGAGCTGCTTTAATACCAACTCGCAAAATCAAAAGCAGTCTCGCAAATTTTGCAGGAAACATAAAAAAGTTCGGACATTAATTTAGTATTATTAAAACAAAATCAAAAGTTCTTAACATACACATTTTATTTCTGCAATCATACAAATATATCAGTTCCTTGGACCATAAGGGCATTGTTTTCGAATATAAGTGTGTCGTGTTCACTCAGAAAACAAAGTTTAAGTGTCAGTTTGGGATATTTTTAATGGGTTTAAAACTTTTCAAATATTGAAAAAAATCAGCTATGATATCGTGTGTTGAGTGCGACGTCACCAAAATACAAATCAACGGTTAACTTTACTTCATCTTTCGTATTTTTTTTCCGTCTGTAGGCAAAAAGAAACTAATTATGTTTGGCTTCGACGCCATGTCTGTTCAAGTTCAATGAACAAATGTGAATAGTCAACTGTTTCACGTTCTTTGTTCCAATACTATCCTCGTATCTGTACTATAAGTATACCAGTCTACATGCAAGGTGTGCGCTTCCGCATACAGGTATTCAGACGTTCTATAAATTGACCTACGCAGGGCTCGAATTTAACTTTTTTTTCTACTTGCAAAAAATTGCGAGCAGCTTTAATACCAACTCGCAAAATCAAAAACATTCACGCAAATTTTGATGGAAACATAAAAAACCCTTGGTTTTTAGTTTAGTTCTATTTAAACAAAATAAAAGTACTTAACATGTATACGCATTTTATTTCTGCAACCATACAAAGATATCAGTTCCTTAATTTTTTAATTGTACCACAAGGGCCCACATTAGGTTGATTGACCATCTTCATCTATAACAAGTTTTAGTCTTATTTTAAGTTATTTTTTCCACTAATTCACTGTTTTCATAGGATTTAAAATCTGTTTTTTCTAACTAAACGGTTAACTTTGCTTTATCTTTTGTATTATGTATATTTTGTGTTATTTCCGTCTGTGGGAATAAAGTGACAAGTTATTTTTCGCTTCAATGAACATGTGTGAATAGTCGACTGTTTCACTTCCTTTGTACCAATACCATCCGCGTGTCTGTATATACCAGTCTACATACAAGGTGCGCGCTTACGCATAAGGGTTCTTGGGCGTTCTATAAATTGACCTAAGATTTAGTGATCATGTGTCGAGCAGCATTATACCTACTCATTTCTTTTCACTATTTACTTGCAAAAAAATACTAGTGGCTTAAAACTTGACTCGCATTCGGTATTTTTTACTCGCATTTTGCGAGTGTGCGAGTGTTAATTTCGAGCCCTGACGTTTGAAGGTTATGTAATTTCGGTAATCAATATTCGGATATCACTGGTATATGAGTAACCATCTTGTATTAAACACAATGAAAAAATTGTTTGTGTAATTTAAATATTATTCCATAATCTTATTAATTGAAATGGTTTCAATTAAAACAGTAGTTCTTTTGTTTGAATGCATTGCCACAGCTTTTTTCCAACTATAATCACCATTTGGAACAACCTTAACTCATAACTGCCAGTACTGAGTACTGGCAATGAGTGCTGGCCTCATGTGCTGTAGCCCCCAACTTGATATCCTTCAAGCCGGGCTAGCATGAACCAGTTTCAAAATAATTTGTCAGCGCCAGCTACAATGTAACTCCTAATAACCCTTCATGGCTGTGCCGGTTGAGATTCAAACCTCTTGGCGGCCAGCGTAGCCGGAGAGGCATGAGGAAGAAGGATAAAACATAGCTAGTGACTCTGGTTTACTTTTCTTCTGTCTGTTAACTATTAAGGTCTTCTAACTTTACTGATTTTCACTTTTTCACTCATTCTTTTGGCAACCGTCACATAATAATCATGTGTGACTGCAGCCACCTATGATGAAGAAGTAAATGTTGATGTTTGCGAGTTAATTAGTTTCAGCAACTTGGAGTTTGATTATTTATAATTGCATAAACTCTATCTATAATGCCCTCTGGCGGGGTGCAGAAACTTGGCAAAAGGAGGGCTTGAACAGGAGAAATCATGTATTAACAATGCGATTTATGTGCCGTTCAAGCCCTGTTATGTGTTTTTATCCATAATCTGGTCCACGCGCAGTTACCACACTTCTCCAGCCTTCGACGACTTTCCAAGCATAAATGGGGAACTGAATAAGAACCAGTTTCCTAATGCATGCAGGGATAATGACTATTTCATTCCACTTTTCAAGTTATACCATCTGCACTCTCTTGACAACAGCTTTATTTTATTGGCAAAGTCAATGAAGTTAAGGTTATTTACTCAACACTTTCAAAAGACTATGCTGTAAATGTAAGTGTTTATGTACCTTCTACGTTCCTGCTGTAAATTCCAAAATAATTCCTTATTTCTTACTTTGCGCGGATGCATTTCAACTATGCATTAATCCACTGTTTAAACACATTTTAAATCGAAAACTGCCTATCCAAAGGTAAAGTCTCGTCATTTCGGATGATGACCAAGTGAGGCATATGTAAATCACAACCTTGAACTGTATTGAAATAATCAAATTATTTTGTTGATGAATGAACAAAACATATTGTTTTCAATGTTATTTAAAATTATTTTGGTATGTGTGATTTGTTTATGATATAATAGCGAAAATACACATTTTCTCGGACATGATCATCTGCGGGTGCTCTCAAAATCGGTTCCTGCCTTCGTGCTGCACACTCAGGCAGGAACGGATTTTGAGAGCGCCCACATATGATCATGCCCTCGAAAACGTGTATTATCCCTATAAAGTAAAAAAATACAATCCAAGGGAAGTAATAAGCTTTAAAAGGGAGATAATTTCTAAACCTGCCAAATGATGTTATGAAATTTTATTTCAAAGCGGCAAAATAGGGGGCATTGTATTTCTGTCAAACACATCTCTTGTTTCATAATTTTCAAAGTAGCATATATTTCATAAATTTGTCGCTTCAGGAAATATATGTAGGTCACCAATGGCAGAAGCGGTGTTTTTAAATCTGCTGAAAGAACAGGGTTTAACTGACAAGGTATATATTTACATAATAAGATTGCATAAGAACTTCTAATAAACACTTATCGCATTTATTTTAATTATTTCTTTGTTTAAGAAATTCATCAATTGATATTAAAGTAAAGGCTGGTCTCATATTGATATATAAAAAATGTCAGTAGTGTTTTTTTCACCATTTTGTGTTTGGGAAATGGGACCAGAACCCTGTGGATTGGTGAAAATCACGTCCTTTTTACTTAAATTGGGAAGTACCGGTATTTGTTGTTGTTTTTTGGCTAACAAATGTTTAAAATTAAGAAAAAAAGTGATTTCAATTTTACATTTCTAAAGGTTCAACTAATAGAGCTTGCTGGGAGATGGACTAAAGGTTGATACTTTTATTTGTGTTTTTTTCAAGCCTTTAATTAGGAATTTGTAGGTCACAATTTGGGAGAAAAATATACTTTTTAATATGGAATGGGTCCATTTGATCAAAACACTACACTGGTTTGCCACTTCTGATTGTATCCAACAGTGACCAAAGACCAGTGTGTTAAAGAAACGTGTGTCATATTTTCTAAACAAATGCAAACAATCCACAACAAACCATTTAGTTACCTGTAAAAAATGATTAACCAGTAATTCTAGTGAAATCCATGGTATTTGTCTTTATTATCAATCATGATATTGGTAGTAGTATAACATAATACTCAGAGTGCCTGCGTGTGATCTCATCAAGAGAGTCTTGTTCTTAATGAAGCAAAACCACCAAAATAGGTCACTGTAAGATACTTTTTGTATGGTGTCAGTCATTGTGTATTGTGTTTTCTGATTTCAATTTTTACCTTGTTACCACTTCAGAGATCAGAATGCTCAGAATGTCTGTCTTTACAATATCTAGGCCAAGTCTGAATCCTCAAACAAGGTCACTTTGTCAAACCTTAGAACAACCTTGTCACCACTCTATAATACACATTGATGACTCAATTGTATGAAACTTGGTCAGAAAGTTTATCTTAACAATATCAAGGCCAAGTTCAAATATGATTCACATGCAAACAAACACTAGGATTCTTGGTCAAATTTTAGAAAAACCTTGTTACCTCTCTAGCGGTCTCATTTATTATTATGCCCCCCTTCGAAGAAGAGGGGGTATATTGCTTTGCTCATGTCGGTCGGTCGGTAGGTCGGTCGGTCGGTCCGTCCACCAGGTGGTTTCCGGATGATAACTCAAGAACGCTTGGGGCTAGGATCATGAAACTTCATAGGTACATTGATCATGACTTGCAGATGACCCCTATTGATTTTGAGGCCACTAGGTCAAAGGTCAAGGTCACAGGTGAAGGTCACAGTTACTGGAAATAGGCATTATAAGGATTTAGCATGGTTCAAACAAGGGAAACAACTACGGTTTATGCATGTTCTTTTTATTACAGATTTGCCTCCCTTTAATTCATTCAAAATCTCATTTTACAGCAGAGATTCCAAATTTGACCTGTAAATGAGCCCCATATTTACTGCAAGTGCTAGGTTACCTTTTCCCATTTGATCATTCTTAAGTATTGGTAGTGTAATGCTGCTACTGCTGCTGCTACTGCTACTACTACTACTACTACTACTACTACTACTACTACTACTACTACTACTACTACTACTACTACTACTTCTACTACTACTACTACTACTACTACTACTACTACTACTACTACTACTACTACTACTACTACTACTTCTACTACTACTGCTTCTTCTACTACTACTACTACTACTACTACTACTACTACTACTACTATACTACTACTACTACTACTACTACTACTACTACTACTACTACTACTACTACTACTACTACTACTCCACCACCACCACCACCACCACCACCACCACCACCACCACCACCACCACCACCACCACCACTTATTCTACCATGTCTACTATTACTACTTCTACTACTACTGCCACTACTACTACTATTTTTACTACTACTACTACTACTACTGCTACTACTACTACTACTACTACTACTACTACTACTACTACTACTACTACTACTACTACTACTACTACTACTACTACTACTACTACTACTACTACTACTACTACTACTACTACTACTACTACTACTACTACTACTACTACTACTACTACTACTACTACTACTACTACTACTACTACTACTACTACTACTACTACTACTACTACTACTACTACTACTACTACTACTACTACTACTACTACTACTACTACTACTACTACTACTACTACTACTACTACTACTACTACTACTACTACTACTACTACTACTACTACTACTACTACTACTACTACTACTACTACTACTACTACTACTACTACACCACCACCACCACCACCACCACCACCACCACCACCACCACCGTTCACAGTGACAAAAAGCGTATTCACACAATGGCTGCTACTACAACTTATAGCCCATATAGGGGGGCATGCATGTTTTACAAACAGCCCTTGTTTAATTTTGATTAAACTTTGTCACAATGGTTATCTGACATTATCTAAGCTGAGTTTGAATTTGTGAAATGTTCATCTTACAACTACAGTGTAAGTCACTTGGTCAAATCTTAAAAAAGATGCCACTCTTGAGGCCTCATTTATGATGCAATCTTGATGAAACTTTTTAAAATGTTTATCTTGACAATATTAACCAAGTTTGAATCTGGGTTCACAAGTGTCCAAAAACTAGATCACGTTGCCAAATCCTAGCAAAACCTCTGTTTATGGGTCATGTGTTATTAAAACTAGTTCAACTGGTCAAATCTTAGAAAAAACTTTTTACCACTCTAGAGCTTCATGTATTTCTAAATCATCATGAAACATGGTCACAATGTTTATCCGGACTATTTCTAGAACCAGCTTGAATCTGGTGAAATATGCGTCTACAATAAGGTTACCAAATCTGAGAAAAAAACTTGTTTCCACTATGGTTCCACATTTATGACACAATCTTTCTGAAACGTGGTCAAAATGCTCTTTTTACAATAGCTATGCCGAGCTGGAATTGGGGTCACATGAGTCTTAAAACTTTGTCAGTAGATTAAATTTTAGAAAAAATGTGTTGCCACTCTTGATGCCACATTTATGACAAAATCTTGATGAACTTGGTCAGAATGTGTATCTTGACAATATCTGCTCCATATGGATCACCTGCATCAAAAAATAAGGTCACCAAGTGGATTAACATTTTTGTATTACCACTGTTGGAGCCACATGTACTGGTATGATTTAAGCTAGATGAAACTTAGATCAGAATGTATAATTTGACAATATGTGGGCCAGGTTTGAATCCGGGTAAGTTGCGTCCAAGAACTTGGTCAAATAGTCAATAATAAAATGTTACCACTCTACAGGCCATATTTATAACTCAATCTTGAGGAGTCAGAATTTTTATTTTTACGTGGTCAAGGTCATGTTTAATCAATGTTAATTGGGGTCAAAAATTAAAACATCAGGTCAAGTTTTCAGCAATTTGTGTCCATGAACTCAGATTAGCTCTTTGGGACCATCATGGATCTCATGTTATGCTCTTCTGCAGTATGTTTTCAACATAAAGCTAAGTGCTGTAGACAATAACAGTTTCTTAATATGCATATAGTTGCAAAAGTTGTTATCAAAGTCAAAACATAATGCTTGCCTTATTTAGTGAAGTGTCTTATTTCCAAAATAATTAGCATACACAGATTCTTGTTGTACTTTCCAGTGGCATGTAGACAGTGCTGCTCTGGGGACATGGCATATCGGTATCAGCCCAGACAGTCGCACTATATCTACCCTGCAGAAACATGGCATCACAACCTACAAGCATGTAGCTAGAGTAGTAAGAAAAGTCCTTACAAGAAGGGTATCTTGAGCATTCCAAATGTTTTCAGTCACACATGATTTCTAGCCTGTAATACAATGTGACAAATGGCAATTATGGCATGCTATATTATGGTAAAGTTGAAACAGTTATTTTCATAATTGTTAATAATAAAATTGCTTGCTTGCTAAAAAGCCTTGCAGAAGCATTTTGTTTTACATTATTTTGAAAGTAATCATACTAGGTTTTTTGTAGTTTTAAGTTGTTACATTTGAATCAGATATGTAATGAGAAATATGGTTTAAGGTACATAATGAGTATATGTAATTATGGCCCTATGTCTGTTTTCCACTTTCAAATAATATACATGTAGTCCCAAAGTTTTGTTGTTTTCAACTCTTCTTTAACTCATAGATTTTGTTCCAATTTGAATTGCCTTAATATGAAAATGGTCTTAATGAAAATAAAAAAAGGGTTTCAGCTTTGAAGAGTAATGGCAGAATGTCTGTTTGTGCTCACCTTATGATATCACTTATAGTAAGATATTGTGGTAATTCCATTTCTGGTGTCATGGGTTGTGTGTGTTGTTAATTTTTAGCCCTGTACCATTCTAAAGTCAACCTATTTCGTCCAATTTTGAACTAGGTCACGAGGTCAAATCTTAGAAAAACCTTGTTATGCTTTGCTGTTATGACCCAACCTTGATGAAACTAGATCATACTTTGTATCTTTAAAATATTGACGCAAAGTCTGTATCAGGCTAACATGCATCAATATCCTCGATTTATGTTGATTCGCGGTGTTAATGTTTTGTATTAAAATTAGCAACAAACAAACAATAAAGCATTGTATAACTTACCTTGTTGAAAGAAACCAATATTTCATTAGTAAATGGAGCATATTTATTTCCTGCAACTCGCGCTATCTAATCCATAACAACAGTATTTTTGGCAACATGTTTACAGTGTCCGCCATTTTGACAGATGAATGTAAGGTCCCATCCTCTGACGTCATTCACACAGTTTATTAGATTCTATTTAGGCCGATACAATTGAGTAATTGGGTTGTAATGTTAATTAGTCATATAAAGAGTGTCAACTGTACAATAATTAAAATGTTTCAACACAATTCAACACAATTTAACATATTTATAAACTATTTCACTAGGTCAAATATTGGAAAATCTTGTTACCACTCTAGAGGCCTTTATTTTTGCCTCAATCATGATGACACTTGGTCAGAATGTTGATCATGTCAATACCTAGGCCATGTTCAAAGCTAGTCAATACCTTGGCCATGTTCAAAGCTGGTCAATACCTAGGCCATGTTCAAAGCTGGTCAATACCTAGGCCATGTTCAAAGCTGGTCAATACCTAGACCATGTTCAAAGCTGGTCAATACCTAGGCCATGTTCAAAGCTTGTCAATACCTAGGCCATGTTCAAAGCTGGTCAATACCTAGGCCATGTTCAAAGTTGGGTCAGTTGTGTTTATCATGTCAATACCTCAGCCATGTTCAAAGCTGGGTCAGTTATCATGTCAATACCTAGGCCATGTTCAAAGCTGGGTCAGTTGTATGTCAATACTTAGGCCATGTTCAAAGTTGGGTCAGTTGTGTTTATCATGTCAATACCTCGGCCATGTTCAAAGCTGGGTCAGTTATCATGTCATAACCTAGGCCATGTTCAAAGCTGGGTCAGTTATCATGTCAATACCTAGGCCATGTTCAAAGCTGGGTCAGTTGTATGTCAATACCTAGGCCATGTTCAAAGTTGGGTCAGTTGTGTTTATCATGTCAATACCTCGGCTATGTTCAAAGCTGGGTCAGTTATCATGTCAATACCTAGGCCATGTTCAAAGCTGGGTCAGTTGTATGTCAATACCTCGGCCATGTTCAAAGCTGGGTCAGTTGTATATCATGTCAATACCTAGGCCATGTTCAAAGCTGGTCAATACCAAGGCCATGTTCAAAGCTGGTCAATACCAAGGCCATGTTCAAAGCTGGTCAATACCTAGGCCATGTTCAAAGCTGGTCAATACCTAGGCCATGTTCAAAGCTGGGCCAGTTGTATATCATGTCAATACCTAGGCCATGTTCAAAGCTGGGTCAGTTATCATGTCATTACCTAGGCCATGTTCAAAGCTGGGTCAGTTATCATGTCATTACCTAGGCCATGTTCAAAGCTGGGTCAGTTATCATGTCAATACCTAGGCCATGTTCAAAGCTGGGTCAGTTGTATGTCAATTCCTAGGCCATGTTCAAAGTTGGGTCAGTTGTGTTTATCATGTCAATACCTCGGCCATGTTCAAAGCTGGGTCAGTTATCATGTCAATTGACCAGTCGCCAAATTATCGATCGCTCCGCCCACATAGTCACGTGGTCTAGTGATTAGAAAACTCCGACAAGCAGATCGCAATTATAGCGGATTACGTGAGGGAAATTCTATATTTGTAATGATGTATTATGCTATTTTCTATAAAATAAATTATTAAAGCCGCACACTAACCTAAACTGCTTTGTAAAACGTTAATACAATCATAAACACTTTAGAGAGAAATAGCGTAATCAAAATAAATGAGTTAACGGCAGACTGACTATCAGAAACGTTTCTTATACATATTATATAGGGAGGTGATGAAAAATCCGTTGTAAAAATGAGCATTTATTTCATATTGATTTTGAACTTGTATTCAACCGTCTGACAGTGAACCCGGTGGCTATTCATATATAATTTTGAAAATATTTTTATTAAATGCAAATGACATATCCATATCATGATGGGTTTTTTGTTTTTTAAAAATGTTTAGATCTTTGTTTTATTGTGTTATTTTTAAAAAGACACCGATTTTTTTTTATTTGGATATAAATTAAATTTTGATTGTCACCATAATTTAATACATGCCTAATTTCGTGGTTTCATTAACAGATAGTCTAATATGCATTTTATTTCATTTATGTTTAATGCGAACCTGTTACATTTCACTATCAAAAAATGAAATGTTGGTATTACGGTGCTGTTCACGAACATTCGAATTGAATACATTTAGCATATTATGCAATTGCTTATTTATAACAAGATGGCCCTTATATGTTAATTGCAATTTTCACATTTCTCCCCGTATCAATATATGTTGTATTAGAAATGTTGTTGTATTATTAGCCGTACATTTTACACTTGAAGTCGCTTTAAGCTGGCTAAGCCGCGTTGAAATCACCTTTGTGTTGAAATCACCTCATTTAAGTCATTAAATAGTTTTCTTTTCTTGTGTACAGTACCTAACAATGCCTTAATGTTCCTTCATTCTGAGATCCACGCAACATACTGTTACTTATTAATCATCGACAATTACGCTGAGATTAATAAGCACGTGTGGCAATTATTATGTTGCCCGAACTGCTTAATAATATTGTGCATCAAACGGTATAACACGTTTTATAGAACACACACCTGGTGTGGTTAAACTATTTATTGTGTTTGTTTTCTCATTACCGGTACTCGTTCATATGTTCAAGAAATAAAGATAAAATAATAACCTTTTATAAAGTATGTATAGCACCTACAATTTTGAATAATGATCGAACAGTAATGATCATGCATTTGATATAAAATCTGTGTAAACTCTTAAAAATTACGTCCCATTCCATATGTACAACACGCTTTGTTTGTCGGACAAAATGGCGGCCAGATAAGCGTTGCTGAGGGGTGTGTGAAAAATCGATATCTGATTGGCTGATCGACAAAATGTGGGCGGAGTTGGCGACTGGTCAATACCTAGGCCATGTTCAAAGCTGGGTCAGTTGTATGTCAATAACTAGGCCATATTCAAAGTTGGGTCAGTTGTGTTTATCATGTCAATACCTCGGCCATGTTAAAAGCTGGGTCAGTTGTATGTCAATACCTCGGCCATGTTCAAAGCTGGGTCAGTTGTATATCATGTCAATACCTCGGCCATGTTCAAAGCTGGTTCAGTTGTATATCATGTCAATACCTAGGCCATGTTCAAAGCTGGTCAATACCTAGACCATGTTCAAAGCTGGTCAATACCTAGGCCATGTTCAAAGCTGGGTCAGTTGTATATCATGTCAATACCTAGGCCATGTTCAAAGCTGGTCAATACCAAGGCCATGTTCAAAGCTGGTCAATACCAAGGCCATGTTCAAAGCTGGGTCAGTTGTATATCATTTCAATACCTAAGCCATGTTCAAAGCTGGTCAATACCAAGGCCATGTTCAAAGCTTGGTCAGTTGTATATCATGTCAATACCTAGGCCATGTTCAAAGCTGGTCAATACCTAGGCCATGTTCAAAGCTTGGTCAGTTGTATATCATGTCAATACCTAGGCCATGTTCAAAGCTGGTCAATACCTAGGCCATGTTCAAAGCTTGGTCAGTTGTATATCATGTCAATACCTAGGCCATGTTCAAAGCTTGGTCAGTTGTATATCATGTCAATACCTAGGCCATGTCAATACCTAGGCCATGTCAATACCTAGGCCATGTTCAAAGCTGGGTCAGTTGTATGTCCAAAAACTAGGGTGTGAGGTGATTTTATAGAACACCTTGATACCACTCTAGAGGCAACATGTATGTCTCAGTGTGAAGAACTAATGTCAAAACGTTTATCTTGACAATATCTATACCAAATCTGAATCTGCGTTATATGCATCCAAAAACTTGGTCTACCGATAATATCTTGTTAAAAAATTATAAGATTCCAAAGGTATATAGATTTCAGCCTATTTGATTCACGCTACAATAAAGTAAATTGTCTGTGTCTAACCTGTTTTTTTATATTTTATTTTGGGGGTGGAGGGGGGGGGGGGGGCATCAGAGTCTCTCACATATGTATAGTTACTTGTACAATGCCAATAAAGTTGAAAAAGGTTTTTAAACCAGTCATGTCTTAACAAGTTGATAGGATCATTTTGGCTTAGTGCCCAACAGAAATGTTTGATATTTATTTTGAGCCCTGAAGTTTTGTTTCAGTTATGTGATGACGATTATACCAAGTTTGACGTAATTTTTGGGATGGATGACAATAATATGAGGTATGAAATGCGACCCTTTGTACTAAACAGTAGGAAATATAGTATATTCTAAACTAATTGATAGACATGAACACCTGCAGAAAAAATAAGCCTTTTCAGCAAAAAACAAAGAAATGTTTCAGATAATGAAAAGATCAGCATGATTATATAACTTAACTAACATTTATGGACTTCATTTGCCTATTGTAACCAACCATTATCCACATAAATTATTATATATAAAATTTAATAAATAAATGCACACCTCATTCATGATGCTGTCTTTGTAAAGATTACATTTCTGATAAGACCAGAAAGAATTCTGTGTTGAACAATATGCTGAATTGCAGAACAATAATGGACATTGTATGCATTGTTATTTCAGTGAGCTAGATGAGCAGAAGCCCCAGACATATACAGCTAGATTGGAGAGACTAGGAGATCACGACCCAGAGGGCGACACCATCATCAGAGACCCATATTTTGTAGGTATCTTGGGCTGCAAGTCTCATTGTTAGCAACCCATATTATGCTTTGGAAAACGTTTTGTGGGAGCATAAGTAAATGCTTTGTCTCTCCATCCAACCTATTATCTCCCTGTAATGGTTATTTCTCTAGCTGCTATGTAACAAATCCTCTTGGTAAGCTTTACTTCTATAACACTGTGTGAATCCTACCTTAATATTTGGCTTCAGTGATTCGTTTCATGAGTAATGTGTTTGTATTACTAATATAAGTGGTCCAGCTAGTTCTAAATGGAAACACCTTGTGCCCGAAGGCACGTCCCTGCCACCAGGGACCCTGACCATTACCCCTAAAATCTTTCGTTCACTTAAATATACAAGTGGCGTAATACAAATAACGTATTGAGGTAAGAACTAGGGAAAATGTTATCATCCAGTCATTGGAACCATAGGGTTATTTAGAGGCATGCATTGGCACTTCACATGATAAAGAACATACAAATGAACGTAAAATTTTTAGCGCTCAACACATTTGACTTGTTCTGTTTAACCCATTTATACCTAGCGTCTAGAATAAAGGCCTTGGCAAACAGCCTAGACCTAGATGAGACACCGCATGATGCGGTGTCTCATCTGGGTCTGTGCTGTTTGCTTAAAGGAATTTCTGTAAGAAATATTCTAAATATAGAAATAAATATACTAGACATCCCTAATTTTGGAAATAAATTGATCCAATTTTGAAGGATGGGAGAGTCCACTAGGCATAAATGGGTTAAAATCCTTTCTTGTTGCTTAGACTGTCATCTGCATGATATTTTACTTAGAGTGCAATTGAATATTGGTGGTCGTCAGTTATATGGTAATTTTGCTAAGCTGATAGATCATTGGTATGAAATACTATGTGTCATGTTCTGAGAAAATTGGGCTTAATGCATGTGCGTATAGTGTCGTCCCAGATTAGCCTGTGCAGTCCGCACAGGCTAATCAGGGACGACACTTTCCGCTTTTATGTTATTTTTAGTTTCAAGGAAGTCCCTCCTTACCGAAAATCAAGTTTAGGCGGAAAGTGTCGTCCCTGATTAGCCTGTGCGGACTGCACAGGCTAATCTGGGATGACACTTTACGCACATGCATTTAGCCCAGTTTCCTCAGAACACGACTCATATATGGATTTTTTCCCTAGAGTTGTGTCTTTACCGGGATCATGCATATGTGGATATGTTACTGAAAATGTTTCAGTCAGTCGCCCTACAGTGTACATGTACATAATACATTTTCACAGTAAAACAATTTATATTATAGGAATGAACAATTTTATAAATAAAAACACTTTTCATCTGAAACATAAATGACAAAATGTCATATTGAAGAATGAAATCATATTAAATGACCACGCTTGCAATAGCACCCTTTTTGCAAAAGAAACATCTGCCCTTTTCAAATCTGAGCTGAAGCACTGTACTGAAACAACTGAGAATCATGTGTTGTTTATTTATTGTATAACTACGTTCTTGCCCTTTTTTCAGGATGCTAGAGGCGATATGTCCGGATTTGAGAAGGTCTATGCGCAGTGTGTACGTAGTTGTAAAGCCTTCCTTCACAAGTCTTAGGAGCTCCAGAGTTCGGTGAACCATATTACACTGAACCTTTCAAAATACTTGTCATTATGTACATTTTAGCAATAATGTTAATCGCTTTGGGCACTATCTGTTTTCGTTCGTTGCTTGCGCTTTGTGAATTATTTTGTCATGGAATAAACTTTGTTTCAAAAATTAAAATTCTATAGTTTTGCGTTTTAATATTTATAAATGGAAGAAAAACTATACAAACTGTAATTATACTAGATATTCTTCAGACACAAATACTTCACTTGATTCAATCCAATTTTAAAATATAGTTTCCAAAAATGTTCATACGTTTGATACAAATTTTTAGGAACATGTCCCTGGATCAAAAGTGAAAGGTTGAAATGTCTCATAATGCCACTTGTCAGTGCTGTAATTTTACTATTCACTATGCTATATTAACCCATTTATGCCTACCGCGTCTAGAAAAAAGGCCTTAACAAACAGCGTATACCCAGATGAGACGAAGCATGATGCAGCTTCTCATCTGGGTCTATGCTGTTTGCTTAAAGAAATTTCTATAAGAAATATTATAAATATAGAAATAAATATACTAGACATCCCTAATTTTGGAAATAAATTGATCCAATTTAGAAGGATGGGAGAGTCCACTAGGCATACATGGGTTAAATTAACATACCACGTATGTTACAATATTTGGACGGCGTCTTTTGCCTTCGACAAGTGTAATCAGCACAAAGGCACATGCCAGGTGAAATATCATATTTGGGCCTACTCTAGCTTATGTTAATGGATTTTTATGTCCCCCACCACTATAGTGGGGGACCTATTGTTTTTGCCCTGTCTGTTGCTTTGTTTGTTTGTGTGATTGTTTGCGTCAAACTTTAACATTTTGCAATAACTTTTGCAATATTGAAGATAGCAACTTCATATTTGGCATGCATGTGTATATCATGGAGCTGCACATTTTGAGTGGTGAAATGTCAAGGTCATCCTTCAAGGTCAAATATATGGGTCAAAATCGCTCATTTAATGTTCACTTTTGCAATATTGAAGAAAGCAACTTGATATTTGGCATGCATGTGTAACTCGTGGAGCTGCACATTTTGAGTGGTTAAAGGTCAAGGTCATCCTTTAAGGTCAAAGGTCAAATATATGGTGACATAGTGTTTCACAAACACATTTCTTGTTTACTACAGCACATAAAGAACGAATTTTTTAAATACATTGTATCTATATTGATTTCAATAGGTTTCTCGCATTCTATTACTTTTGGAGAGAAAATGCTACTTTTTCCTTTCTGTTAGGCTGAACAATGCAGGAAGATCTGTTTTAGTGATTTAAGCTTACTCAGTATTTTTGTATATGACATGATAATATAGAAAACGCAAACGAAAATGAACTTAAAAGAATACCAAAATGATCTCTTATAACAAAAATTTCGTCTGTCCAATATGCAGTCATCCCATTTTTGGAAGAAGTTTAGTACAATGTATTACCGGCCATATACAGTTTGCATTTGATTATGGATAGCCTTTGAACATTCTTAATTTGCATAGCAACAGATTTAATGGGATACTTTATTAACGCCTTTTTAATATAGAATTTCATGTTATAAACACTTAAACAAAATTATATTATTCTTAAAAAATATAGCGAAGGTGATGCGACCGGATGCGCGCAATTCTGCATTCATAAAACAAATCTCAATGAAGGGCATTTCTTATAGCTACAAAATAAAATGATTTCATGTATTTTTGTGTAAAATAAGCTTCACAAAAGGCTATACATGTTGAGCTGGTTACTTGTCGCGGTCTAATTTTCCAAAAATTATATTGAAGTAATTTTGTGTGACACGCAATACAGTTTCAACAAAGGATTAATTTTAATAGCGGTCATTAGTAAATGTTAACTCCACGAGGTTCAGATCCTTGGTAACATATCCGTTGAGACATATGCCAAGGGTGTTCACTGTGACTTAACTCTTTACCACTTAGAAACGTATTTTGACGCATGTCCCATATTAAGTAAAATTAAAGATGAGACATTTCTTACTAGATTCAAGCTTTTAAGGCTTCATTTCCAACCCTAAGATGAGCAGCGAACTGCATGCAACCTGAACAGACTGCGAGTTACTCGCAGGCTGTTCTGATTTTATTCTGTTTGCACATAGCCATTTTCACTTTGTTTCTAAGTGGGAACGGGTTAATGGTTTTGCGTTACACATAGTGTTTTCTTTTTGACTGTTTTCGCTTGTCAAGTGTAATTTCGACAGGGTTAAGTTTCTGATTACAAATTTAAATCAAAGTACTTGAAGTGGCGTCTCATCAGGATCCAAACTGTTTGCTATTCTGATAATATTCTTTGAAAAAAATCAAAGAAAATGCTGATTTTAGAAATTCAGCAGACAACATTTTAGCAGACGACAATTTTCCAGCATGCAAAGGTTTAAAATTTAGTGTCATATTTCCAAAATAATCAGCATACACAGATTATTGTTGTACCTTGCAGTGGCATGTAGACAGTGCTGCTCTGGGCACATTGCATATCGGTATCAGCCCAGACAGTCGCACTATATCTACTCGGCAGAAACATGGCATCACAACCTACAAGCATGTAGCTAGAGTAGTAAGAAAAGTCCTTACAAGAAGGGTATCTTGAGCATTCCCAATGTTTTCAGTCACGCATGATTGCTAGCCTGTAATACAATGTGACAAATGGCATGCTATATTATGGTAAAGTTGAAACAGTTATTTTCATAATTGTTAATAATTAAATTGCTTGCTGGCTAAAAAGCCTTGCCGAAGCATTTTGATTTTTATTATTTTGAAAGGTATCATACTATGTTTTTTGTAGTTTTAAGTTGTTACATTTTAATCAGATATGTAATGAGAATTTATATGGTTTAAGGTACATAATGTGTATATAGAATTATGGCAGTTTGTCTGTTTTCCACTTGAAAATAATACACATGTAGTCCCAAAGTTTTGTTGTTTTCAACTCTTCTTTAACTCATAGATTTTGTTTCAATTTGAATTGCCTTAATATGAAAATGGTCTTAATGAAAATAAAAAAAGGGTTTCAGCTTTGAAGAGTAATGGCAGAATGTCTGTTTGTGCTCACCTTATGATATCACTTATAGTAAGCTATTGTGGTAATTCCATTTCTGGTGTCATGGGTTGTGTGTGTTGTTAATTTTTAGCCCTGTACCATTCTAAAGTCAACCTATTTCGTCCAATTTTGAACTAGGTCACGAGGTCAAATCTTAGAAAAACCTTGTTATGCTTTACTGTTATGACCCAACCTTGATGAAACTAATTCATACTTTGTATCTTTAAAATATTGAGGCAAAGTTCACATCAGGCTAACATGCATCAATAAACTATTTCACTAGGTCAAATATTGGAAAATCTTGTTACCACTCTAGAGGCCTTTATTTTTGCCTCAATCATGATGACACTTGGTCAGAATGTTGATCATGTCAATACCTAGGCCATGTTCAAAGCTGGTCAATACCGAGGCCATGTTCAAAGCTGGTCAATACATAGGCCATGTTCAAAGCTGGTCAATACCTAGGCCATGTTCAAAGCTGGTCAATACCTAGGCCATGTTCAAAGCTTGTCAATACCTAGGCCATGTTCAAAGCTGGTCAATACCTAGGCCATGTTCAAAGCTGGTCAATACCGAGGCCATGTTCAAAGCTGGTCAATACCTAGGCCATGTTCAAAGCTGGTCAATACCTAGGCCATGTTCAAAGCTGGTCAATACCTAGGCCATGTTCAAAGTTGGGTCAGTTGTGTTTATCATGTCAATACCTCTGCCATGTTCAAAGCTGGGTCAGTTATCATGTCAATACCTAGGCCATGTTCAAAGCTGGGTCAGTTGTATGTCAATACCTAGGCCATGTTCAAAGCTGGGTCAGTTGTATATCATGTCAATACCTAGGCCATGTTCAAAGCTGGGTCAGTTGTATGTCAATACCTAAGCCATGTTCAAAGCTGGATCAGTTGTATGTCAATACCTAGGCCATGTTCAAAGCTGGGTCAGTTGTATGTCAATACCTAGGCCATGTTCAATGCTGGGTCAGTTGTATATCATGTCAATACCTAGGCCATGTTCAAAGCTGGGTCTGCTGTATATCATGTCAATACCTAGGCCATGTTCAAAGCTGTGTCAGTTGTATATCATGTCAATACCTAGGCCATGTTCAAAGCTAGGTCAGTTGTATATCATGTCAATACCTAGGCCATGTTCAAAGCTGGGTCAGTTGTATATCATGTCAATACCTAGGCCATGTTCAAAGCTGGGTCAGTTCTATATCATGTCAATACCTAGGCCATGTTCAAAGCTGGGTCAGCTGTATATCATGTCAATACCTAGGCCATGTTCAAAGCTGGGTCAGTTGTATATCATGTCAATACCTAGGCCATGTTCAAAGCTGGGTCACTTGTATATAATGTCAATACCTAGGCCATGTTCAAAGCTGGGTCAGTTGTATATCATGTCAATACCTAGGCCATGTTCAAAGCTGGGTCAGTTGTATGTCAATACCTAGGCCATGTTCAAAGCTGGGTCAGTTGTATGTCAATACCTAGGCCATGTTCAATGCTGGGTCAGTTGTATATCATGTCAATACCTAGGCCATGTTCAAAGCTGGGTCAGTTGTATATCATGTCAATACCTAGGCCATGTTCAAAGCTGGGTCAGTTGTATGTACAAAAACTAGGTTGTGAGGTGATTTTATAGAACACCTTGATACCACTCTAGAGGCAACATGTATGACTCATTGTGAAGAACTAATGTCAAAACGTTTATCTTGACAATATCTATACCAAATCTGAATCTGCGTTGTATGCATCCAAAAACTTGGTCTACAGATAATATCTTGTTAAAAAACAATAAGATTTCAAAGGTATATAAATTTCAGCCTATTTGATTCAAGATACAATGAAGTAAATTGTCTGTGTCTAACCTGTTTTTTTTTGTTTTTTATTTTTTTTTGGGGGGGGGGGGGCGGCATCAGAGTCTCTCACATATGTATAGTTACTTGTACAATGCCAATAAAGTTGAAAAAGGTTTTTAAACCAGTCATGTCTTAACAAGTTGATAGGATCATTTTGGCTTAGTGCCCAACAGAAATGTTTGATACTTATTTTGAGCCCTGAAGTTTTGTTTCAGTTATGTGATGACGATTATACCAAGTTTGACGTAATTTTTGGGATGGATGACAATAATATGAGGTATGAAATGCAACCCTTTGTACTAAACAGTAGGAAATATAGTATATTCTAAACTAATTGATAGACATGAACACCTGCAGAAATAATAAGCCTTTCATCAAAAAACAAAGAAATGTTTCAGATAATGAAAAGATCAGCATTATTATATAACTTTTCTAACATTTATGGACTTCATTTGCCTATTGTAACCAACCATTATCCACATAAATTATTATGCCACCCTTCGAAGAAGAGGCGGTATATTGCTTTGCTCATGTCGGTCTGTCGGTCGGTCCGTCCACCAGGTGGTTGTCAGACGATAACTCAAGAAAGCTTGGGCCTAGGATCATGAAACTTCATAGGTACTTTGATCATGACTCGCAGATGACCCCTATTGATTTTGAGGTCACTAGGTCAAAGGTCAAGGTCACGGTGACCCGAAATAGTAAAATGGTTTCCGGATGATAACTCAAGAACGCTTAGGCCTAGGATCATGAAACTTGATAGGTAGATTGATCATGACTCACAGATGACCCCTATTGATTTTCAGGTCACTAGGTCAAAGGTCAAGGTCACAGTGACCCGAAATAGTAAAATGGTTTCCGGATGATAACTCAAGAACGCTTAGGCCTAGGATCATGAAACTTGATAGGTAGATTGATCAGGACTCGCAGATGACCCCTATTGATTTTGAGGTCACTAGGTCAAAGGTCAAGGTCACAGTGACCCGAAATAGTTAAATGGTTTCAGGATGATAACTCAAGAACGCTTAGGCCTAGGATCATGAAACTTGATAGGTAGATTGATCATGACTCACAGATGACCCCTAATGATTTTCATGTCACTAGGTCAAAGGTCAAGGTCACGATGACCCGAAATAGTAAAATGGTTTCCGGATGATAACTGAAGAACGCTTATTCCTAGGATCATGAAACTTGATAGGTAGATTGATCATGACTCGCAGATGACCCCTATTGATTTTCAGGTCACTAGGTCAAAGGTCAAGGTGACGGTGACCCGAAATAGTTAAATGGTGTGCGGATGATAACTCAAGAATGCTTATGGCTAGGATCATGAAACTTCATAGGTACATTGATCATGACTGGCAGATGACCCCTATTGATTTTCAGGTCACTAGGTCAAAGGTCAAGGTCACAGTGAAAAAAAAACATATTCACACAATGGCTCTCACTACAACGGAGAGCCCATATGGGGGGCATGCATGTTTTACAAACAGCCCTTTTATATATAAAATTTAATAAATAAATGCACACCTCATTCATGATGCTGTCTTTGTAAAGATTACATTTCTGATAAGACCAGAAAGAATTCTGTGTTGAACAATATGCTGAATTGCAGAACAGTAATGGACATTGTATGTATTGTTATTTCAGTGAGCTAGATGATAGGAAGCCCCAGACATGTACAGCTAGATTGGAGAGACTAGGAGATCACGACCCAGAGGGCGACACCATCATCAGAGACCCATATTTTGTAGGTATCTTGGGCTGCAAGTCTCCATGTAAGAAACCCTTATTCTGCTTTGGAAAACGTTTTGTGGGAGCATTAAGTTAATGCTTTGTCTCTCCATCCAACCTATTATCCCCCTGTAATGGTTATTTCTCTAGCTGCTATGTAAAAAATCCTCTTGGTAAGCTTTACTTCTATAACACTGTGTGAATCCTACCTTAATATTTGGCTTCAGTGATTCGTTTCATGAGTAATGTGTTTGTATTACTAATATAAGTGGTCCAGCTAGTCCTAAATGGAAACACCTTGTGCCCGAAGGCACGTCCCTGCCACCAGGGACCCTGACCATAACCCCTTAAATCTTTCGTTCACTTAAATATACAAGTGGCGTAATACAAATAACGTATTGAGATAATAACTAGGGAAAATGTTATCATCCAGTCATTGGAACCATACGGTTATTTATAGGCATGCATTGGCACTTCACATGATAAAGAACATACAAATGAACGTAAAAATTTTAGTGCTCAACACATTTGACTTGTTCTGTTTAACCCATTTATGCCTAGCGACTAGAATAAAGGCCTTGGCAAACAGCCTAGACCTAGATGAGACACCGCATGATGCGGCGTCTCATCTGGGTCTGCGCTGTTTGCTAAAAGGAATTTCTGTAAGAAATATTCTAAATATAGAAATAAATATACTACACATCCCTAATTTTGGAAATAAATTGATCCAATTTTGAAGGATGGGAGAGTCCACTAGGCATTAATGGGTTAAAATCCTTTCTTGTTGCTTAGACTGTCATCTGCATGATATTTTACTTAGAGTGCAATTGAATATTGGTGGTCGTCAGTTATATGCTAATTTTGCTAAGCTGATAGATCATTGGTATGAAATACTATGTGTCATGTTCTGAGAAAATTGGGCTTAATGCATGTGCGTATAGTGTCGTCCCAGATTAGCCTGTGCAGTCCGCACAGGCTAATCAGGGACGACACTTTCCGCTTTTATGTTATTTTTAGTTTCAAGGAAGTCCCTCCTTACCGAAAATCAAGTTTAGGCGGAAAGTGTCGTCCCTGATTAGCCTGTGCGGACTGCACAGGCTAATCTGGGATGACACTTTACGCACATGCATTTAGCCCAGTTTCCTCAGAACACGACTCATATATGGATTTTTTCCCTAGAGTTGTGTCTTTACAGGGATCATGCATATGTGGATATGTTACTGAAAATGTTTCAGTCAGTCGCCGTACAGTGTACATGTACATAATACATTTTCACAGTAAAACAATTTATATTATAGGAATGAACAATTTTAAAAATAAAAACACTTTTCATCTGAAACATAAATGACAAAATGTCATATTGAAGAATGAAATCATATTAAATGACCACGCTTGCAATAGCACCCTTTTTGCAAAAGAAACATCTGCCCTTTTCAAATCTGAGCTGAAGCACTGTACTGAAACAACTGAGAATCATGTGTTGTTTATTTATTGTATAACTACGTTCTTGCCCTTTTTTCAGGATGCTAGAGGCGATTTGTCCGGATTTGAGAAGGTCTATGCGCAGTGTGTACGTAGTTGTAAAGCCTTCCTTCACAAGTCTTAGGAGCTCCAGAGTTCGGTGAACCATATTGCACTGAACCTTTCAAAATACTTGTCATTATGTACATTTTAGCAATAATGTAAATCGCTTTGGGCGCTATCTGTTTTCGTTCGTTGTTTGCGCTTTGTGAATTATTTTGTCATGGAATAAACTTTGTTTCAAAAATTAAAATTCTATAGTTTTGCATTTTAATATTTATAAATGGAAGCAAAACTATACAAATTGTAATTATACTAGATATTCTTCAGACACAAATACTTCACTTGATTCAATCCAATTTTAAAATATAGTTTCCACAAATGTTCATACGTTTGATACAAATTTTTAGGAACATGTCCCTGGATCAAAAGTGAAAGGTTGAAATGTCTCATAATGCCACGTGTCAGTGCTGTAATTTTACTATTCACTATGCTATATTAACCCATTTATGCCCACCGCGTCTAGAAAAAAGGCCTTAGCAAACAGCGTATACCCAGATGAGACGAAGCATGATGCAGCTTCTCATCTGGGTCTATGCTGTTTGCTTAAAGAAATTTCTATGAGAAATATTATAAATATAGAAATAAATATACTAGACATCCCTAATTTTGGAAATAAATTGATCCAATTTAGAAGGATGGGAGTGTCCACTAGGCATACATGGGTTAAATTAACATACCACGTATGTTACAATATTTGGACGGCGTCTTTTGCCTTCGACAAGTGTAATCAGCACAAAGGCACATGCCAGGTGAAATATCATATTTGGGCCTACTCTAGCTTATGTTAATGGATTTTTATGTCCCCCACCACTATAGTGGGGGACCTATTGTTTTTGCCCTGTCTGTTGCTTTGTTTGTTTGTGTGATTGTTTGCGTCAAACTTTAACATTTTGCAATAACTTTTGCAATATTGAAGATAGCAACTTCATATTTGGCATGCATGTGTATATCATGGAGCTGCACATTTTGAGTGGTGAAATGTCAAGGTCATCCTTCAAGGTCAAATATATGGGTCAAAATCGCTCATTTAATGTTCACTTTTGCAATATTGAAGAAAGCAACTTGATATTTGGCATGCATGTGTAACTCGTGGAGCTGCACATTTTGAGTGGTTAAAGGTCAAGGTCATCCTTTAAGGTCAAAGGTCAAATATATGGGGACATAGTGTTTCACAAACACATTTCTTGTTTACTACAGCACATAAAGAACGAATTTTTTAAATACATTGTATCTATATTGATTTCAATAGGTTTCTCGCATTCTATTACTTTTGGAGAGAAAATGCTACTTTTTCCTTTCTGTTAGGCTGAACAATGCAGGAAGATCTGTTTTAGTGATTAAAGCTTACTCAGTATTTTTGTATATGACATGATAATATAGAAAACGCAAACGAAAATGAACTTAAAAGAATACCAAAATGATCTCTTATAACAAAAATTTCGTCTGTCCAATATGCAGTCATCCCATTTTTGGAAGAAGTTTAGTACAATGTATTACCGGCCATATACAGTTTGCATTTGATTATGGATAGCCTTTGAACATTCTTAATTTGCATAGCAACAGATTTAATGGGATACTTTATTAACGCCTTTTTAATATAGAATTTCATGTTATAAACACTTATACAAAATTATATTACGCTTAAAAAATATAGCGAAGGTGATACGACCGGATGCGCGCAATTCTGCATTCATAAAACAAATCTCAATGAAGGGCATTTCTTATAGCTACAAAATAAAATGATTTCATGTATTTTTGTGTAAAATAAGCTTCACAAAAGGCTATACATGTTGAGCTGGTTACTTGTCGCGGTCTAATTTTCCAAAAATTATATTGAAGTAATTTTGTGTGACATGTTTCCATTTTCGAGTTCATTATGTTAAACAGTTCAAGTGCTTGACGAAGCATGCTTGTCATGCAATACGGTTTCAACAAAGGATTAATTTTAACAGCGGTCGTTAGTAAATGTTAACTCCACGAGGTTCAGATCCTTGGTAACATATCCGTTGAGACATATGCCAAGGGTGTTCACTGTGACTTAACTCTTTACCACTTAGAAACGTAGTTGACGCATGTCCCATATAAAGTAAATTAAATTTGAGACATTTTTTTACTAGATTCAAGCTTTAAAAATTAAATTTGAGACATTTTTTTTTTACTAGATTCAAGCTTTTAAGCTTCATTTCCAACCCTAAGATGAGCAGCGAACTGCAGCAACCCGAACAGACTGCGTGTTACTCGCAGGCTGTTCTGATTTTATTCTGTTTGCACATAGCCATTTTTACTTTGTTTCTAAGTGGGAACGGGTTAATGGTTTTGCGTTACACATAGTGTTTTCTTTTTGACTGCTTTCGCTTGTCAAGTGTAATTTCGACAGGGTTTAGTTTCTGATTACAAATTTAAATCAAAGTACTTGAAGTACTGGTGGTGCGATTTGGCTCAAATTTTGTGGTCGTAAAAACAATATACACCGTGATGCCAACCAATCAACTTTGTTGAATAAAACAGATGGGATTAAGGAAGGGTGACAGGCTGTCAACATAATATATGATTTAGCTTTTGGGGTTAAAAGTAAATACTGCTTTTTATGCCCCCGGATCGAATGATCGGGGTATATTGTTTTTGGTATGTCTGTCTGTCACTCTGTCTTTCTGTTATTCTGTCCCAAAACTTTAACCTTGGTTAAATTTTAACTTTAACTAGCAACTGTTGCAATATTGAAGATAGAAACTTGATATTTGGCATGAATAAGTATCTCATGGAGCTGCAAATTTTGAGTGTTGAACGGTCAAGGTCATCCTTCAAGGTCAAAGGTCAAATGTATGGCTTCAAAGCGGCGCAGTAGGGGCATTGTGTTTCTGACAAACAGTATTGAACCGATTTTTCGTCGCTGTATACTCCTTCCATGAGGACAGCGTGATACTCCGATGCTAATGCCACAGTGAAAAGACGTTGCCATGGATGGAACGCGCTCATCGGAGCTTTTTTGTTTGCGAATGCAGAATCTGGATGCAAAGTTGTTAAATACTGTAAAAGACTACATTCTTCGGTATACGTATATTATGTTACCCATGGGGCGAATTCCAGAAGGCAATCGCCCCAAACATGGAAATTTAACATTATACAGAGTATCGTGATTGCGTTTTTGCTGTGAACTTATTTATATATGTAACTTAAACTGAAGAGTCCATTGGAAAAAATGGAGAGATGCAGCACAGTAATTATTTTTGTATTGTAATCATTTCATTTTATGATCTGCCCTTGTGTCAACGACTAACTTTGAATGCGTCATGATATTAATGTGTTGTTTAATCGAAGCAATAGTTGTTACATTCACGTAAGGTGTTAGTATTCAAAAGAAAAATATATTAGTCATTTATTAATGTTTAAATACAAGTAAAATAAATGTATACTACATGTTAATATTATTAAATGTCGTCGTTGTTTTTTCAGGAACCATAAGTCTTTCTCTTAAACACGTCTTCATGGTTATGACTTGTATATTTGCTTTGACTCCTTATATATTATATCAATCTTACGATATTTTGTACGTATTTGGAGCTTACAAGTACTACTGCACCAAATCAAATAATATTGCTTCTGATTATGTTTATAACTTTTAATATATTTGTTGATCTTGATATAAACAATGGTGCGTACTTTGAATGGTTTATATCAATCAACGTCCTTAGTTATAGACGTCCCAGTTTCAAAGAAAGTAACTGTTTTTTAGATGGTCGCTTAGCGTCCGTATAAGGTGGTTAGTCTAAAATTCAGGTCGATACGCCTTAGCTATTAAGAGCCCAATACCCGCTTACTACGCGTATCCGCGCGAGAAAGAGTTGTATAATTTATGCAAGAGGTTTGAGTTCTCCAATTATATTCATTCACAAATGGAAACATGATATTAATATCGTGTTAAATGCAATAGTTTCGAACGGTGCTTTTGTAGAAAAGAATCAATAAACAATGATCGTATTGTACGTGTCGCGGAGGAGATTGTTAATGAATGAATAAAATAGTCCACTTTCTTCAGCGTCTTCTGACGTAGTATTTTTGCTCAGTCCATTCATAATATGAGGCTATTGATAGATGCGCCTGTCGATAAACGAAGGAAAGTCCACGGGCGATAGCAACGCAATTGACATGACGCCTTATCTATGATCGCTCCGCCCACTTAATCACGTGGCTCAGCGGGTAGCAAACCTAGACAAGCTAACACCAAAATTGCTTCATTGTTTATATACTGCATGTAGATTAACGCGATATTCCGGATTATTTTTATGGACTTTTTGACACCATATGACACTTGTAAAAGGGGTTTGTGTCATTTAGTTATTCTGCGAATGCAAAAAAATATACGTTTATAGAGATCATCAGCTAATTATAACGGGTTTTTCGGTACATGAATAACGCTCTCAAACGCTTGCGCGCTGACCGAAATCGAACCTGTTATTACGTGTGATGTTGGTTTTAGCAATAAAGTAACACTTCTTCAACGACATTTACCCGTGTTATTTACTGTTATTTACGAAACATTTCCACTCGTGTATTTGACACGAAATAGCGCTTTAAACTGGGATTTCGGTGAAGTTTTACACGCTTTCTGACACCGAGTGTATCAAAATCCCACATGTTATTACGTATAAAAGTGATATTAATAATATTAAACATTGCTTATGGGACAGTTATCAATCACTATAATTGAAAGTGCAAGACAGCACAATAAGTTTGGTCATTGTCATATATAAAGTAGCGCTGTATGAAGGGGAATTCAGTAAAGCTACCTGTATCAGACGCTGGCGCAGGTACCGACTTCTCCCAAGTTCGGCATTTATTGGTTATATCAGTAATAATAAATCGTATTATGTGGCATTTATCGATTCGATTCTATTAAATTAGAAACATATAATCGTTTTTTACTTGTTTCTGACACACACAAAACTCGATTTATAACGGGGATTTCGTGAAGTTAAGCAAAGTTGGTACTAATCTTCTCTTTTATTCTACAAGCACACGTGATATAATTCATACTTAATAATGCGTAGTTATTTCTAACATAACATTTCCAGTTTTTTTAATAAATAAATGCTCCATAAGGGTGATCTCGGTAATTCTACACATTGAAGTTTCCACTTGCTCTTGTCAAGACCGCATTTCCGCGTTTGAAATGGTATATACATTTTGTATTTAATTAATCTAACTTATGGATACCGAATGTCAGAGTTACATTAAACCTATTCACACCGTTTTTGCCTTATTTCATTTCCGCTTTTTTTCGAACAAATCAAACGAAACTCGTTGAAAAAAATGAGAACTAGGCATTCGATCTCAAAGGTGGATTGAAAGCGTTCATTAGTGACATCACATGTCTGCACATGCGTAGATACCGTTATTAATATAATATATCACGTGTCACCTTCTAATAACATGTATACTGGCAATAAAGTGGATTACTACTAAGGACATGTCGGACGTGGTGTTTTTTAACAGTAAACTATGTGTTAAAAACGTATTTTGGAGTGTGTGTTTATCATGCATAAATGTATATTTCGATAGGAATACTATAAAATAGTGTGGTTTAAACTAAGTTTCAATAAAGACATGAAAGATAGAACTAGAAGTGAAAGTGCATATCGTTTAAACGTTTTTGTTATAAACATCGGATTAAAGATGTCAACTTAATTGTTATAAAATTGGATTAACGATGGCATTAAGGTAAGCGTGTCGGAAACCTGTGTTTTCCCCGGTTCGAATGTTTACACGTTAATTTACATAAACTGTATTCATACGCGTCTTAAATAAACTATGGCGTACCGTTTTAGTCATTGTTTTGTCAGTTTTGTTTAAGTAAAAAATACATTTGTTAACTGTTTTCGTTAGTTGTTGTATATAATAAAAGGAATATTACGCTAGTCAATTGTCCAAGAGTTTGTATCACTCTCGTGGCTTGTGCTACTTCGCATCACACTCGAGGCTCCGCCTCTCGTGTGATACGTCATCACACAAGCCACTCGAGTGATACAAACTCTTGGAACAATTGACTAGCGTAATATTCCGTATGTATTAATACTTCATGAACTCAATTTCAAATGAAATCTGAATAACTGAAAATAGTGTAAGATGTTTAATGCAAATACTCATTCGACCCGGTCATGAAAGGGGCTGCAAGATCTTGTTACCACCGCACCAAGTAATAAACAATACATGTAGTTCAATTTGTTGAATTGTCAAATGTGTATTTTATGTTTACTTTGATTGTTTTCTATCACTGCAATACTTGCACCATCTGATAACAAAACAAACAGTCTTGTAAACTTTTGAACATTAACTATATATGACAACTTTTCATTGATCAAGATATCAGTACGTCTCTTGAAGGTGCTTCCAAAAATACTTTAATCTCCCTGAAAAGAACAAAATACACATGAAATAAACTGTAAAAATAAATAAATAATTGTCATGCGTGATATATAAGATAGCTCAATAGGATTTAGATACGAATACATGATTTTACAGAAAAATAAGTTATTGATCCTCTTGTCTATTTGTTTAAATAATGCTGTATTATCTCATTATGCTTATTTAATAACTCTCGTTACGGTCTAATATGTTTACACATTCCTGATGAAAAGCACACTAACATAAGTTCAATAACACTTTTTGTAATTTGTTACAATTATATTCACATGACATCTTGCACAAACAAACCTTACGATTTCGTGTATTAAACAAGTTCCTTAGTTGGAAGTAACAATTCACTGAAAATTTAACATTTTGTAACAATCAATTTTATAGAAACTCACAAGAAAAGGTTTTCCGCAACAGAAATATTTTCTTTCCCGTGCGTGGGTGGCTTTGTGTTTGGAGATTCCCGACTGTGTTTTGACCTCTACCACACTGATCCCAAACAAATGGCATTCTTCAAGTAAAACATATGAATATAAATTATCGACAATCATGATAATTTTGAGTAACATGAACGTCGTGATTATCATATTTTAAGCACGCAAAACAGTATCAACAATGTTTTATTGACCAACTTTTGTTATTTAGACAGACGTAAAATAGTATTGATGTTTATGTCAATATTTCGATTCTCTAGTTTAGTTTGTATACCACACATAGCATTTAAAAAACGTGTCCCACACAAAGCATTATTGCATTTTTAAGCACACACTCCGAATCAGAAGTATTTGTGCAAACTTACAGCGTATGTAGCTTCTCTATGAAGAATTACAATGTCCGCCCTATTTTTTAAACCTTCGGCAATATTATAATGAACGTTTTTGTTGATTGAATAAAAAATATACCACACATAGCATTTCAATTCGTGTCTTTTCAAACGCGCGGTTGCACTTTTTGGAAAAAAATACTAAATTAATTTTGCGCAAACTTAACACAGTTGTGTATTTTGACAATGACCGGGCTCTCGTCTTTGTTTTTTTTTCTGAAAATGGTTTTAAATTAATGAAGAAATTATCAAAAACGTTACCTGAAGCGATGGTTTGTTGACATCCGATTGTCCCACACATAGCCGAAAAAGTCACGTGGTACAGGCACCTTGCTACAGCAAGGCAACATATCCAAGACATATTTTTAAGATATTTCAAAAATCATTCTTGATTTCAGATTGCCCTGTGAATGTCAATGAAGCCGAGACAGAGACAGAGTTGCAGAGCAAAGAATTGGATTCACTTATTACTGAATCGGGAGGTTTGTTGGTAGTGTTTGTTGCTAACTTATTTGTAATTGATTAGATGCAATATTTTTCCTGATTTGATACTTTGAACCAGTACACTCCATGCTGCAAGATCACCATCAATTGATCATGATCTGCTATACCACGGGAGATAATGACATTCCTTGTTTTCTTCATAAGTTATTGTTTTTCAGTTATCTATCTATGGGAGGGGCGAATCAGAAGTGGTCATAAGGAACATTGTGATTAAAGGTGAAGCAGCTTTCTTTTTTTGTAGTCATTTCTTATTTTGTCACAATGTTTTGATTTTGCTTAAGTAACCTGCACCAGCTGGAATAAAAATAAAAAAAATCGATGTGCTCTCAGATTGTGGTGCATCGTGCATTGTGTCAGAGATGACCCGAAAGGACAGTGACCACAAGAGCCAAGAATCCAAAACACAGCCTTATATTTATACAAAGTTTATATTGTTTATATTTTCATTGTTATTTAGTGTGCTATATTGATATTCATTGTGAAAGTAAATGTTTCCATTGAATAAATTGAAAGCAAATGATGATAATTTTGAGTTTTCTTTCCTCATGGTCCATTATACTTGATACTTGACTTCAATAAGATATCACATATAAGTACAAGCTTCCATATGGCATTATGTGCACTTAATAAGTGCTTTAAATGTCATTTGGATATGTATTTCCTTTTGCATCAGAAAACCTAATATTCATTTTCGGCCAGGGGGCCTTCGGCACCCTAGACCCCCGGACATGGGGGCGTTGCCCCCTCGACCCCGAATGGGGGAGGTCCCCCATACCCCCGCCTACTTTCGAAATAAAACACTCCTACTACAAATATTAATGAAACCCCTGGACATTGAAATCATTCTTTTAAGCGTTTCAAATCAATTTGAATCAATAAGTGCATGTGTAATGATTTTATTGCAATAAGAGTTTGGTGCACAACAAGTTGTTATAAAAAAATGCACATTGCAATAAAACATTGCAACCCGTTTTGCAATAAAATTATGCACTTCTGGGTATTCTTCACTTATTCCCAAATTGGTGAACATCACTTTATATAAAAATTCAGCCATGTTTTATCATATTTACGTTAGAGACGACTTTAAAACTTCCGTTATACCGTTTCACATCAATATAAAACAATTAGTATTAAATCTCGAAATGCACCATCTTCCATGCATTTTAAGTCTTAGCTCACAGATTTGTCTATGTTTATAACAATTTTATTTAAATACAACACTTGAAACTCCCTTTTAACTCTTCCAATCCATTTTAATTAATAAGACACTAATCCGTTTTGCAATAAATTTATTGCCAAACGGTTATTTGCAAAAAATCAAATTGCAATAAGACACTCCAACCCGTTTTGCAATAAATTTATTGCAAAACGGGTTGTTACAAAGCTATAACATAAACTCAGTAAGGTAAAACGCCATTAGAACAACTCAACAGATGAAGTGGTGGTACATATTTAACCCTTTACCACTTAGGAACGTATTTTGACGCACGAACATAGAAAGTTAAAATTAATTAAAGACCTTTCTTACTAAATTCAAATTTAAAGGCTTCATTTCAAACCCTTAGAAACCGATGAGCAGCAAACAGCATACAAGCTGAACAGACTGCGAGTTACTCACAAAGGCATGTTTAATTTGCTTTTGAATGGGAAAGGGTAAATTGGGTGAAGGTTTTATACGGTGAAAACATCGTCCGATTTCGAATAAGATCGTGTGGGCATCTAGTGGCAGGAAAGGCACTGAGCAATGTTCAGTTATTATCTCGGTATCGGGCAAAGCCTGTACAGCCATCGGGCGGCCGCCTGTACAGAAATCAGAATTTAAATGCGGCGGCATAAACTCGATTCCTCTTTCAGCGAATTAACTTTGCAATAATGTACATCCTGCATAAGAAAGATCCTCTAGGTTGAAATCAAATCACAGGAGCGCCATCCAGACATTTTTTCGGTTCCCGCCGGTCTGAACTCTGAAAGCATCAAAAATATGATGGCAATGGTATAATGAGAACCGGATAATATAACATAAAATTTGCAATCGCCATCATATTAAATGAATATTGTTGGAATATCGAATACCTATCACACTAAGAATATAATTTAATGATGGAAATTCCCTTTACAAAACTTTTTTGACACCATATACAAATCAAAATATACAATAAGATAAATGATGAACATAAATAACAATGCATCTGCGAGCACTAGTTTTTTACTCACGAAATATGTAGCCTTAAAGGGGCCTTTTCACAGATTTTGGCAATTTTTGAAGTTTGTCATTAAATGCTTTATATTGGTAAATGTAAACATTGGATATAAAAAGCTCCAGTACAAAATCAAGAATACAATTAAAATAAGAAAAAAAGTAACCCTCAGCAGGGCTCGAACCACTGACCGCTCGAGTCCTGGAGTAAAAAGTCTCCTACTTAGACCAATCGGCCATCCTTCCGGAAACAATGACAGAAGTATTTTATACTATATATAAGCAATCCTCGTTGTTTCACAATATATAATGACAACAACAGATCTCTCCAAATTATTAATTCGTTTCGAGTTGCAACGCTTTATAATTTTCAGGTTTTTAAATCGTCAAACGATGCATACAATGGCTATTTAAGAGCATGGTAAATGTTCAGTATTACCGAGCATGAGCATGGATGGTTGAGTAGTGTAGGCGAGAGACTTTTTACTCCAGGACTCCAGGGTTCAGTGGTTCGAGCCCTGTTGAGGGTTACTTTTTTCCTTTTAAAAAAATTGTATTCTTGTTTTTTTACTGGAGATTTTTAGGTCAAATGTTTAAATGTATCAATATAAAGCATATAATGACATGCTTCAATACATGCAAAAATCTGTTGGACGGCCCCTTTAACCTTATACAATTGCGTTGTTATCACCCGTGCAATTGAGAATACATGTAATATTGCCGCTAACAGTTGAGAACAAAAGAACGTTTCCCAGATAAATCAGATATAACCCCGCTGTAGTAGCAAGCACTAGGTTACACAACAGATGCGTGATAGTGTATTGGACTCCTCAGATTATGAATTATGAATGACCTGTGCTGAGCAAAAATACCAGGTGATTAAGACGCAGCACATAGAGGACTATTTTAATCATTCATAAACATTCTCTTCCTCGACACGTATATTTCTAAAATTGTTTATTGATTTTTTTTATATACGCTTCGTTAAAAATATTCAATTTAACACGATATTCACATTATGTTACCATTTGGAATGAATAAATTTGAAGAAACTCAAAACACTGGCATAAATTAACTCTTTTTCGGCGCGGATGCGGCAGTTATCAGGCTTATCGTAGTTACGAAAACTGGCTTGAAACGTGTGGTTTAACCTTAGTTAATCGCAAGCGAACAACTAAAAACTACAATACGCTGTATTTTTAGTATTAACTATTCAATTGTAAAAGAATGTTTTCATTATTGTCGATTCTCTTTGCGTCGAGATATTTAACCTGAATACAAAGCCTACTTCTATTCCTTATGATCCTTATGGAATCGTTTAAAATATATAGCTATATTGTTAAACATCTCTCCTTAATTGACCACCTCTTGATCTCAAACACGTTATTGTCGCAATGTCCCTAAGGATATAAATTAATTGGTACTATAGAAACGCGAAATGTGACCAGATATAGCTCAAGACGTACGGTGTGCACAAATGCACCCTTGCAGGTAAATGGATAAAGAACAAACGTTTAGTATGTTTTACGGTATTCTGATTTAAGTTTTAAAGTAATAACTTTATGATGAGTTTATACAATTTATATAATAAATAGTGTTCTTTTCAATCTGTTTTTCTCCATAGTATGTATTAAATAATTTTATATTACTATAATTTTTAAATATACTTTCCGGTGAATAATAGGACACTTAAGTAAAATATAATATGTAATTTAATGTTTTCTGACAGTGAAAATATAGGTTGTCAGTATTAAAGCAGGAAAATGACTTCGATCTTTGTAACATTTTGTTTTTGAAGTAAATGGGTTTCTTCGCTTTGATTTATTATATAACATATAATGTAACATAAACATATATTTGTTACAAAGGATATTAAGCTACTTGTATATTACACGGAAACCAACTGTACGGTACAGTACAGTACAATACGGTACGGTACGGTGCGGTGCGGTGCGGAGTAGTGTAGTATAGTGTAGTGTAGTATGGTGTAGTGTAGTGTGGTGTAGTGTAGTGTAGTGTGGTGTAGTATAGTATGATGTAGTGTAGTGTGGTATAGTATAGTGTAGTGTAGTATGGTGCAGTGTAGTTTAGTGTAGTATGGTGTAGTGTAGTTTAGTGTGGTGTAGTGTTGTGTGGTTTGGTGTAGTGTAGTATAGTGTAGTGTAGTGTAGTATGGTGAAGTGTGGTGTTGTGTAGTGTGGTGTAGTGTGTTGTGGTCTAGTGTAGTGTGGTGTAGTGTAAGTGTAGTGTAGTGTGGTGTTGTGTAGTGTAAGTGTAGTGTAGTGTAGTATGGTGTAGTGTGGTGTTGTGTAGTGTGGTGTAGTGTGGTGTGGTGTAGTGTGGTGTAGTTTGGTGTGGTGTAGTGTAGTGTGGAGTAGTTTAGTGTAGTGTGGTGTAGTGTGGTGTACTGTAGTGTGGTGTAGTGTTGTGTGGTGTAGTGTGGTGTAGTGTTGTGTAGTTTGGTGTGGTGTAGTTTAGTGTAGTGTGGTGTGGTGTAGTGTGGTGTTTTGTGGTGTAGTGTGGTGTAGTGAAGTGTAGTGTGGTGTAGTGTAGTGTGGTGTACTGTGGTGTGGTGTAGTGTAGTGAGATGTGGTGTACTGTGGTGTGGTGTAGTGTGGTGTGGTGTAGTGTGGTGTAGTGTAGTGTGGTGTGGTGTATTGTGGTGTAGTGTAGTTTAGTGTAGTGTAGTGTAGTGTAGTGTAGTGTAGTGTAGTGCGGTGCGGTGCAGTGCAGTTTAGTATAGTATAGTATAGTAATAGTAATAGTAATAGTATAGTATAGTATAGTATAGTATAGTATAGTATAGTATAGTATAGTATAGTATAGTATAGTATAGTATAGTATAGTCATAAAGTTGTTTCTTATTTTGGCATTCTTAAAGTGTCATATATATTACGATATCACTACAAATGACGAATTTGTTGCATTGCACGTTATTCAGACATGTTTAAATTTCTTGAGTTTTTTATGTTACATGTATGATGAGATAATAAGATCGACTAGAATTATGACTGTTATGTACATTTCTATTAAAGGATATGTTCGCAGACGAACAATGAAAGATTTTAAAAGGTTTGTCATACATCGTACAAATGCTGAAAAACACTTTGAACGTTGCCCCAAAAGCAGGATAATTTGCAATTTATATTGAATATATATTTTATCGTTTATGGAAAATCATCAGTCGAAAATATATGTTACAGTATTAGCATTTCTAACTTTATTTCTTCGGTAATCGGTAACAACAAGTATCATTTACTTCAGAGTTCACCCATGCATTATACAATCTGAAGTGAATTAGTTTAACATGACGCTGGTTTGATTTCAGCCTGGCGATATCAATGAAACAGACGCAACTTGTTCTTTATCAAGCCAATTGATATCAAGAGTTGTCTTTCCGATTTATGTAGACATTCTGAATTATTCGCTGTTGATATCTCATCTCAAATCGGCGGACCATTCCCTGCAAAAAAGATCCCTTATCATACATTTTCAATATAAGAAATAAGCAATTATTTTCATGATTTTGCATAATTTCGATTATTAATTTTTAATCTCGACTCATTAAGCGGTAAATTGCACCACGTACCTTAAACATGTCACATGAATGCGCGACGTCACTCGACCATTACATTTGCGTTATTTTGGAAATGTATAACGCTAATAGACAATTACTTCACCCGACATAATTTAAGTGGTTTAAGTAAGCAAATATTAAGTTTTGATTAATTAGGAAATGTGACAAAAGTTGTGTAATAAAATTTGCAATAGTTTTAATAAATACTACCCCGACCGCCATTATAATATATTGATTTTGTAGACATGTTTTATTAAAAAAGCAGCAAATTCTTGTCATTTGTCTTTTCCTCAAACCTGCCTAGTTTGCCTTAAGACAGCAGTATTAGAAATCTGTGAGCGAACTGTCAACTTCACAAATATTGAAGATTCTCCATATTGCTGATGCATATCAAATAATTGATAAAACTAGGGCGTTAAACAGAGAAAAGAGAAGTATACTTTGACAAACACAAGAAATCTAAATATTAAACAGCATTAAATGCTGCAATTCAAAAGGGTACACAAAATTAATCCACAATAATAAGCAGACGTTTTAAAATATTCGAGAGACTTAAAAATATTAAAAGAATATCATTTGTTAAACGCGTGAAATTAGTATGAATGATTTGTAAATCATGTTAATGCATCTCATTAAAGCATGTGTGTCATAAAAACTGTTGCTTAATGTTTCCAAGATGTGCATCGTATGTATTCTTTGTGTACACACATGGATTTTTACTCTCCAGAAATGTTGTGAAATAATATGAATTTAACGCGAATATCAGGACAATTTTTGGGACTAAAATGTTGCCAGTGAAATAATCAAGATGTCACCAAAGAAGAATAAAGGAACTAACATTAACAAAAGTACTAAATCAAGCAGAAAAAGATAAACAATATCTCCAATTGAGCCCGCCAAAATTAGCACGGCATTCTCGCATGAAAAAGCCGGCAAAACCAGATTAGATGTAAACACTGCTCAAAGTACATGTAGCACGAACAATGTAAGCAAGGAATCACAACCGTTAAACTTGACCACAACACAAACGGCTTTCGATTTCAAAAATTGTACAACAGACGCCTTTTGGGCAATGAATCATAACGCTGGAACACCATATTTTGGTCAGTTCGGAGTCTCTTCTCCACCATTTAACCAATTTGGAGGCGCCAACCAGTCGTATCAAAACAACATGAACCCACCACCTTGGGCCGCGAGCTTGATAGAGGATATCAAAAACATAAAACAACAAATAGCGAAAATTGATAGGATTGAAGACTCAGTAAACAAAATAACGCAAAAAGTGGAACAATTAGAAGTAAAAGTTAAATGCATGGAAGCCAGTTGCAAATTCATCAATGAGCAATTCAAAGAAACAAAACATAAACTTGAAAAATCAGAGGATCAAATCAAAAGGTTTAACGAACAATCAAACAAGATCGAAAAATGCATCGAAAGCTTCCAGACAAAATTAACGCAAATTGAAGATGCCAACGACAATCTGGAATTCCATAGCCTACGAGAGAATCTGCTCTTTCATGGCATTAAAAAATCACCTAGTAAGCATGAAAATTGCGAAGAGCTAATCAAGACACTCATTCAAGATGTATTACAGATCGAAAAAAACATCGAACTTGATAGGGTCCATCGAATAGGCAAGGATACACCGGGCAAAACGAGACCAATAGTGGCGAAGTTCCATCATTATTCCGACCGGGAATCCAGATTTAAGGGCGCTACACCAAGGCGTTGGGATACAGCAGACGAAGGCTACCATGGAAAAGCGACGAAATAAACAACACATAGTTGAGCGGGAACGAAATGCAGGCAGAACAACCAAATGGGCAGGATCAAGACTTCTAGTGAAAGGACAAAACGGCGGCTATCATGAACTAAACAATTAGGACAATGGAAAGTTAAAAATTATTTCGTGGAATATAAATGTACTTACATTCCACCACCCAATTCGAAAGTCTTAAGAGATGTCGATTTTGATTTTTTCGAAGAAATAGAGAATAATATAGAACAATATTATACCTTATGATATACTTTTATTGTAGGAGATTTAAATTCTAGAACTGGCGTATTATCCGATATATTAGAATACAATAGACATTTGGATGAAACTTACAACGTTAACACCAATTCAAATGAACCAAATTTAGGACACATTCCGAAACGAATGAATGAAGATCATACAACTGACTGTCAAGGCCGATCATTAATGTCTCTATGCAAATCAACCAACCATATCATTATTAACGGTTGTATGCCCGGAGATAGAACAGGTAATTACACCTTCACCTCACCACGTGGTCTTAGCGTAACCGATATTATTTACTAACACACCACGATAAATTCCTCGGGAATGTCATTCATGAATTTGAAATACTAGATTGGAGAAAATTCTCTGATCATGCTGCACTTTATTTTAGTTTTCAAACAGTAAGCAATATAAACTTACAAAGCAGTAAAAAGGAAACAAAACCACAATAATTAAAAATAATATTTGATAATGATAAGTCACAAGAATTTACTTCGTTAATAGATGAACAAATACATGTATTAAATACAATTTTTACTGAAATTAATGTTAATAATCAAATTAACACTCTAACGCAATATTTACACGAAAGTAGCGTTCAGATATTTGGAAAAGTATTTACAATTCATAACAATAAACAATCACATCCAAAAGCGTCAAAATGGTTTGATAATACTTGTAAAACTGCAAAATGCAATTTCCGTAACGCAAAAAATAACTTTAATAAAAATAAATCCAACCCAAATAGACAACTATTTGTACATTATAGAACACAATACAACACTATTCGTAGAAAAGCAAAATATAGATATAAGATGAATGAAAGCACGCGGTTAAATAAAATTGCAAAAACACAACCAAAAATGTTTTGGAAAACACTTAAAAACTGTTATAAACCTAATAATAAAAATGCAGAGCATACAAATATTAACGAAATGTTCAATCATTTTAATAACTTAATCGGAAACGATGCATTCGATAATACAGATTTTGATAAAAATGAACAAAATTTAAACACACCACAAACCGAGACTGAACAGCTCGATTCGCCAATTACATAGTCAGACTATAAAGCAGTTTTCAAGCAAAACAACGGCAAATCAAGTGGACCTGATAAAATTTCAGCTGAAATAATTAAAACAGCATATAATTCTATAAAAACCGCACTTAACAACTATATTCAATAACATTTACGATACTGCACAATATCCTACAAGCTGGGGAATGGGTTACATCACACCAATATTTAAGGGCGGTGATCCGAGCGATGCGAAAAATTATCGCGGAATAACATTAAATAATATTTTATCAAAGATATATTCCCAAGTACTATTAAACAGACTAACGAAATGGTGTGATGAAAATAAAATTATATCTGACTGTCAATTTGGTTACCAAAAGGGAAAGAGCACAGTCGACTGTATCTTTATACTAAACAGTATAATTAACAAAGTTCTAAACTCTGGTAAAAAATTATATTGCATTTTTATTAATTATGCTAAATGTTATGACAGTATAAATCGATCACTATTATGGCAAAAATTAATCACCGAACGAATAAGCTCTAAAATGGTTTCCGCATTCAAAGCTATGTATTCATCAGTGAAATCAGCCGTCGGGTTAAACAATCAAACATCAGAATACATTAATTCACATGCTGGTGTGAAACAAGGCGACCCATGCTCAAGCATCGTGTTCATGATGTTCGTTAATGACATTATTGATAATATTGACTCTTATATTGAAGGAATCATAACGATTAACGATATTAAATTCTTTTTATTATCTTATGCCGATGATCAAGTCCTATTTTCAACTTCTCCAACATCAACCCAACTAATGCTAAATGACGTTGAAATTTATTGCAATAAATACAAACTGAAAATCAATACGAGTAAAACAAAAGTTGTTATTTTCGAAAAAAATAACCGACACACAAGTTTTAACTTTACGTTATATGGTGAGCCGATAGAAATCGTCACATCATTCAAATATTTAGGTGTAACTTTATTCAAAAACGGAAACTGGTATAAAACAATAAAATCAATATCAGAACATGGTAACAGAGCGCTTCATCGATTTTACTCTGTTTTAAACCAATATGAATTCCCAACAAAAGAAAAATTAAATCTTTTTGATAAATTAGTAACCCCCGTTCTTCACTATTCTGCTGAAATCTGGGGACAAGATTCAGGAAAAGAATTAGAAATAATTCATACAAATTTTTTAAGAAAAATTCTATGTGTTAACAAATCAACAAATCTATCAGCACTGTATGGCGAATTAGGACGATACCCCTTACCGGTATCTGTGATGCGTAAATTACACATATTTAAATATTGGTTTAAAATAATAGCATGTACAAATGATAGTCGCATAAAAATAATATATGAATAACTTTTCAATGACGCAGAACAAAACATAACATACAACAAAAGAAATTGAGCTTATCAAATCAAATCAACACTCGAGCAGCTAGGTTTAACTTTTTTATGGACTGAACAAGAAACCCTGACAGAAAAATCTGAACAAACCTACATATACAATCTAATAAAACAGCGATTATTCGATCATTACAAGCAATACTGGTACAGTGAGATTAATAATTCATCAAGACTAAATACATATTGCCGCATCAATGACACGTTTAATACAGAACAATATCTGGATATCATCACACACAAAAAAAAATAGCACTAACTCAATTACGCCTATCATCACATAGATTAGAAATAGAACGAGGTCGATACCACAATATTTCTCGGGATAATAGGAAATGTAAATTTTGTAATCTTAATCGTAGAAAGTGAATACCACTTCTTATTAATATGTCCAATATACAAAGACATTAGAAAAACTTATTTAAAGGCATATTATCAAAGATGGCCAACATTAAATAAGTTTGATTTATTAATGAAAACACAAAATAAAAAATAAATCATTAATCTTTCAAAATACATATATAACGCAAATTGTTTACGGAACAATTTAGAAACAAATTAATTTATCTATGTCTACTATTTTTTCCCATAATTTGATGAGTAATAATCAATATGAATGTTAAAATGAAACTAATCATGTAGAACAATGTACTCTTTGTATCATTATTTTATTAACAACTTTCATTATCGACGTTAGAAGAAAATATCCTATGTTATGAATCAGTAAAATATTTGTTAACTTCCTCCATTACATAATTTTTATAATTGTTACCTAATTTAAAATTAATTATCAGCCATGTCGTTACACTTGTGTATTATGTATACATTGTAATTGTATAATGCATTTGGCTAAAAAGCAATTGTATGCTTAAGAGCTAATAAATGTTGTTGTTGTTGTTGTTGTTGTTGTATTCGAACAAACAATTGAGATAAGAGACAATACATGAAAAACACATTAATGCGTTAGTCCTAGGAAAAATGTCCTTTTCACATACTTATGATTATTCTTAAAATGTGCATATGGATATATAAAAGTGGTCAAATCAAACATTTTTTTCCAGATATTACATGTTAATCATTACCGGTAGTTGACCTCAAGGAACAGTGGTGCGGTGTGAGTTTAAGAATTGCACTTGTTAAAAGCCGTTAATTAGGGTAAAAATAAATTATATATTATATATAAAGATTATTCTTAAAATAATATATGTATATTATGAGTTAAATTTTGGATTTAAAATTGTACGTGTGATCATTTGACTACATTCTGAGAAAGAACACGATACAATTATTCATCCTTGACGACTGGGCACTAGGGTATGCGTGGTTTCATCTGTTTGCACGTGGAAATGGTGAAACACGATATTATTCTACATTAATTTCATGTTCATCATTAAAGATGGTTTCTAACATAAGAATAACATAAAATAAAAATATATTTATTAAAAAATGTCTGGCTCTTATGAATATTTAAGAGCGAAACCGCGCATTTTGGCAAATTGCAGGTTGCCTGCAAATGTATTGAACACTTTTCTAACGCAACACTTTTCTTATAAGTAAAGATTTTCATTCAAAATTGTTGATGTGATCATTTGACTACATTCGGTGCAAGCTACCGATAAAATCATTCATCCGTGACGATCGGACGCTTCATCACTTGGGTTGGGTAGCATGCAATTTGCAAAAATACTCGGTTGCGCTTTTGAATATTCATTTGAGCCATACATTTTAAAAGTAAATTGTGTGTTTTCCTGGTGTACGAACCCACATAAAATGATTAAAATGAAATAAATGTATACTTATCTTGCGTTTCACCATTTGCACGTTCATAAAGACGAAACTATAAAAAAAACACGTGCTAGAGCGTCCAATTGTCACGGATGAATGATTTTATCCTCAGCTTAGGATATAGCCAAATGATCACATCATAACAGAGATATTCAAGTTTGAAAAATGTTGCTTAAAAAAAAGTATCCAAGTGTATGTTTGGTGCAAGCAATACAAGCAATAATATGTTTAAATATTGTAACATCTATAAGAAATAACCATTAAAGCTCGATGGATTTACTTGCAATTAAAATGAGTAAAATATTCCCACAGGTCTCCATCTTTGTCTGAAAAAAATATAACATTTTTGTTACGTTAGATTCATATTGTAAAACGAATGGATACCATAAATTTTACTTCGTGCCGTGTCACGAGCAACCCAACTGTAAGCACTAACGAACTGTTTCATGGAAGTATGTTAATGGAAAATTTACTGGCAGCATTAAGCCTCACACTCTCACTGCCAATGTAATTGCTGGGTTGCGAAATTACTTTCAAATGTGAAAAAGAAATAAGAACTAATTCAATTCAAGGAAAGCAACCTTATAAATGTCCACTATTTAAAGCGGGTATATACGATCTTGTCAAATATTTATTAATTAATATAAAATGTGTAAAAAACTTATTATACATATATTTCAACTAAAATAAACGTTAAGAAGAACATGTGTCGAAAAATGCTGAATAAGCCAGATATTTAATTCTGAAATCGAAAAAGGCTGTACAGCCGAATTCGCCAGCATGTATATCATTCATGTACGATGTGAATCTAAATTTAGTTTAACGGTTCATTTGAAATTCCTGCAGCGATATCGATTCATACGACACACGAACACTTACTTAAAAGACGAATGCATCGGTTATTGAAGGAAAATAATTACGAATTATCTTCGTCACAATCGGCTCGGGGCGCTAATTTGTATTTGCTGTATTTTATGAAATTCGTCTTAAATGTATCATTTTTCTTGCATATTGTGTGTTATTATAACATATTTGTATCAATATTTTACAATTCAGCACATATAAAAATCGTATATACCCGCTTTAAGTACAATCTGCACACCACGCATCGCATCAAAATAATTTACATACTTAAAAGACCATGATTACAGTATTATAGCGTGCACGATGAAGGTTCAGTTTCACACCGTTGAAAACATGAGAAGTCACTTGAAATCTGCAAAGGATACTGTTACACGTTTCGACAAGGCGTGTGAATATATCAAAAGTGATACTGAATTATAATGACATTAAAATTCAAAAGAATGAAACATAGTGTTGTCCCATACCTGATAGAAATGTGCGAAACAATTTTGAGGGCCGTTACACAAACATATGTATCTCAAATGAAGGTACATATTTGTGCGTAAATGTTTCATTAAGCATTTAAGTTTGACATATGATAAGACTCAACAACTGCACCATTATGAAACTACATTAAAATATAAATCGTGAGATCATTTTTCATAGCATTTTTAATCGTTCGTTGAATAGAATTATATGTAATATCCCGGAATGATTGTATCCAAGCAAAAAGTTCTGAAAAGTTCTTGTCTATGCACATGTACCTATTTTGATAGCGTTTGTGAACACGTTGTGTCCAAATAAGCCCATATCAATGGTACATCCATAAATGCATTTGGTCCATTGCTATTTGGTACAATTGCAGAACATTTGGCAAAGGTTAACTTCTAAATGTGTTATGTTTTACGTCATTAGATACAATTGACAACCATTGTGCACTAACAAACGTTAACTTGTTGTTGTTGTTTTTGTTTTTTATCTCCCATATGGCCCCCAGAAAGACGTGTTAGTTGGTTACGGGGTATAGTGCAAGATACAGGAGACACCCCGTTCCAGAGGTGACCCTGGGTCTTTTAGTGCCCGGTGTATAGCACCTAGTACACTGCACCTCGGTTTAACGTCGCATGCGAAAGACGAGTTAGTAGGTTAGGTGCAGCGGGTAATCGAACCAGCGATCTCTGGATTGTGAAGCCAGTGTGTTACCACTAGACCACGGATCCGCTACACGTTAACTTGACTCCTCGTAGGTGCATATATAGTGACTGATGTCTGTCATATCGTCTGCATGTTGACGGGTTTAAAAAAGGACGCCAACACACCATCATAAAATAACGTCAATTAAAAACGAATGGAACCTGCGAGAAGCATAATTTAGCGCTTTTCGTCATTATGATGGGTATAAGTGGTTAGCGTCACCGTTTTCGTTGTTGTGATGTGTATATGGGTCATCCTTAAAAGATGTCATGCTGGCAACCTTCGTAACGCCCATCATTGATATTGATTTGGACTGATGGCGATCTGATTCATCTTTGAAGGTTTATGATCAGTGTTAAAGCGTTCGTGTGTTATTTGTATACATATGAGCCTTGTTCTGAGAAAACTGGGCATAATGCATGTGCGTAAAGTGTCGTCCCAGATAAGCCTGTGCCGTCTGCTCAGGGACGACGCTTTACGCCTTAATTGGATTTTTGCTAAGAAGAGACTTCATTTAAACGAAAAATGTCATGAAAGCGCAAAGTTGCATCCCTGATTAGCCTTACAGGCTAATCTGGGATGACACTTTACGCACATGCATTATGCCCAGTTTTCTCAGAACAAGACTCATATACACTAATCATTATGACAAATCTTATGGTTGAAAAACACTTACATGATTAGATTAAATTGCGCAACTTAGTATAACAACAGAGGAATGTGTCTATGAATAAGCAACTACTGAAAAACACTCCTTTAATATTTTTGCCGTTCTTGGTACTGCGTTTAAAATATAAACATTTATTAGCAAACCTTTACAAAACAATTGTTAACATACAACTGTCAGCAACTTTAAACCATACTATAAAAATGACATAAACTATTTCAAAAGGAGTGTAAAATAGCAAAGGCAAGCACTTAAAGTGTGGTATCATATTTCATATTACACCGGTGTTACAACTAGGTGAAGTATTAAAGGTTTTAATACTCTAATATTACATTAAGATTTGCTGTTCTTCATTAACATATTTCGTATGATCATGGTATAATGCATCAACAATCAAAATTTCAGACTATTACCGAAAAGTGGAGGTTTCTCAGACAATTTCAATTTGAAAACCCAGAGTCTTTTTTTTAAGACTTCTTAGAGTCGTATCATACCATTTCAATCGGAAAATAACACATGAGACGATTTGAGAATCGCAATAATAAATGCGCATTCACATTAGTGTTTGTTTACATCGATCAATGTGAAACTATATTTCGTTTTCATGTGCGGTTTGTTAAAAAAAATGTTGCAGGCTCATAATCCTATTGGAGTCAATTACATAAAATAAATATTTATTAACTTCATACTAAACTTCATTGCATGAGTTCATTGTCTTGTTTCCTTCCGTGTGTTGAAACGTTTCGTTTAATGTTGATGAGGTCTTGATGTAAGATGCATTTGTCACGACAAAGATGCTAAATAAACATCTCCAGGTATGGTCTATATACATCACTCCAGGTATGGTCTATATACATCACTCCAGGTATGGTCTATATTCATCACTCCAGGTATGGTCTATATACATCACTCCAGGTATGGTCTATATACATCAGTCCAGGTATTGTCTATATACATCACTCCAGGTATGGTCTATATACATCACTCCAGGTATGGTCTATGTACATCACTCCAGGTATGGTCTATATACATCACTCCAGGTATGGTCTATATTCATCACTCCAGGTATGGTCTATATACATCACTCCAGGTATGGTCTATATACATCACTCCAGGTATGGTCTATGTACATCACGGAAGTTAATCACGTTACTCATCTTGAGATGCATAAATAAACAAATGAGACGCGTTCTGAGAAAACTGGGCTTAATGCATGAGCGTTAAGTGTCGTCCCAGATTAGCCTGTGCAGTCCGCACAGGCTAATCAGGGACGACACTTTCCGCCCTAACTTGATTCTCGGTAATAAGGGACTTCATCGAAACCAAAAATGTCAGAAAAGAGGAAAGTGTCGTCCCAGTTTAGCCTGTGCGGACTGCACAAGCTAATCTGGGACGACACTTTACGCACATGCATTATGTCCACTTTTCTCAGAACGCGACTCAAATAAGAGTTGGCTACCGTGATTTAACGTCGTGTATGATGCCTATGATGATTAAAACCCGTGTCCAGCACAGGTCTATGTTTGTCTGTGCATGTGCATACAATGTTTTATTGAAGCAAAGTTGAAACATTAATTATTTTACATACATACTAATGCTGTATAGATTTTGATTTTACTGCGTTACCATTCGCATCAAACCACGGGACATAAAATAAAACGTACAAATCAATAATTGAATATTGTATATGTGAGCAACATTTCAATCAACACACAAAGCAATGGTCTCCAACCTGTGTAACAAGTAAAGAGTTCATTAAACACATTTATAATTGGTCATGGAGTGAAGAGTGGCGTCACTATTGTTAACCATACTTAAACTTCGCCAATATATATAGACATGATCTGAGCCCTCCATTATTTTGTTTAAAGAATTTTCTTTTACGAAAAGAATCGTTCATAAATAAAATACATATAATTACAGCATTTGTAATATTTTGTATGAGAAAATACCATAAAATCAAATGCAAAAGTTATTTTTTATTTGTAGAAAATATCACAATTTGTATTGTTTGCATTGAAAATGCACACTTTCCATTTGATGCGAAGGAAATACAAGGATAGTGTCGGGTAAACAATCTAAACAATTGGCATTTAATTTGGTAAATAAAAACCAAGATTGAGCGTAGTTCAGTAAACATAGATGACCATAGCGACGAATATTTTTACACCTATCTACTGACAATTATTTTGAGCAATATCAGATAAAAGCAATTGCAAAACACTATGCAAAAGTTGTATTCAAAATAAAAGAAATCTTAAAAGCAAGTGGCAATTGTTCTTATTGTTCTTATTAACATAATACCATGTTAAATGTGCCTTAGGATACAACATGAATTGAGTGAAATACATTAATGTAAGTATATTATAAAAATAAGTACATCATACCATATTCTAGCAATCTTGTGAAAATAAAAACCACGGCATGTACATTGTTATAAACTCAAATCATAATTATAATTGTGTTAAATTGTTGTATATATATATATATATATATATATATATATATATATATATATATATATATATATATATATATATATACATATATATATATATATGTTACAATAACCTCTGCATGAAACAGTCAGACATTTGGGAACCAAGCAATTTGATTTTTTTTTTATGATAAGTTACATATTAATTTTGTAACGTTTTATTAAATACGTTGATTGAGTAAGTTACATATACAGTTATTTGAAGCCTTAGAAGCTTAACATCTAATTTAAAAAAGTTGCTTGTATGGTAATATACGATGTTATTGTGGTAAAGAACATTGGCAAAACAGCAAAGTTCGCAAAACAGCAAAGTTCACATGACTGCTAACATTCGCCGTTATAGACGTTTCAGCACACGGATTCATAGGGTCGCAATGGCTATGACATCTGCCAACCGGTAGCCCTTGGTCCGAACTTGTATACGAGACGCTTGCCTATCACTGGCTCGAACACTTTTCGCTTGTAGTGGTACCTTTCACAGATAAAACAACCATTGCCATAACCATATAACAAGAGGGCCTGAAAGGCACAAAGTCGCTCACCTGAGATAACAAGATATTATTGGGACACATCTTCTGACCAAGTTTCATGAAGATCGGAAAATAAATATGACCTCTAGAGTGTTAACAAGGTTTTACTATAGCCATATAAGGAAAAATGCCCCGCACCCTGGCAGCCATGTTTTTCAACCAACCGGTATCATTTTTGAACTCGTCCAAGATATTATCGGGATGAATCTTCTGACCAAAATTCATGAAGATCGGACAGTAAATGTGGCCTCTAGAGTGTTAACAAGATTTTACAATAGCCATATAAGGAAAATTGCCCCGCCCCTTGGAAGCCATGTTTTTCAAGCAAACATAAGTATTTTCAAAATAATCCAAGATATCATTGAGACCAATCTTGTGACCAAATTTCATGAAGACTGGACAATAAATGTGGCCTCTAGAGTGTTAACAAGGTTTTACTATAGTCATATATAGCCATATAAGGAAAAATGCCCCACCCCCTGGTGGCCATGTTTTTGAAGCAACCAAAACAATTTTCGAACTCATCCAAGATATCATTGGGACAAATCTTCTGACCAAGTTTCATGATGATCGGAAAATAAATGTGACCTCTAGAGTGTTAACAAGGTTTTACTATAGTCATATAAGAAAAAATGCCCCGCCCCCGTGGTGGCCATGTTTTACAACCAACCGGCATCATTTTAAGCTCGTCCAAGATATTATTGGGATGAATCTTCTGACCGAGTTTCATGAAGATCGGACTATAAATGTGGCCTCTAGAGTGTTATCAAGATTTTACTAAAGCCATATAAGGAAAAATGCCCCGCCCCTTGGCAGCCATGTTTTTCAATCAAACGTAACCATTTTCAAACTCAACCAATATATCAATAAGACAATTCTTCTGACCAAATTTCATAAAGATTGGACAATAAATGTGTCCTCTAGAGTGTTAACAAGGTTTTACTATAGCCATATAAGGAAAAATGCTCCGCCCCCTGGCGGCCATGTTTTGCAATCAACCGGCATCATTTTGATCTCGTCCAAGATATTATTGGGATGAATCTTCTGACCAAGTTTCATGAAGATTGGACAATAAATGTGGCCTCTAGAGTGTTAACAAGATTTTACTATAGCCATATACAGCCATATAAGGAAAAATACCCCGCCCCTTGGCAGCCATGTTTTTCTAGCAACGATTACCATTTCTTAACTCATCCAAGATATCATTGGGACAAATTTTCTGAGCAAGTTTCATGAAGATCGGAAAATAAATGTGGCCTCTAGAGTGTTAACAAGGTTTTACTATAGCCATATCAGGAAAAATGCCCCGCCCCCTGGCGGCCATGTTTTTCGACCAACCAGCATCGTTATCGAACTCATCCAAGATATTATTGGGATGAATCTTCTGACCAAGTTTCATGAAGATCAGACCATAAATGCGGCCTCTAGCGTGTTAACAAGATTTTAATATAACCATATAAGGAAAAATGCCCCGCCCCTTGGCAGCCATGTTTTTCAAGCAAACGTTTCCATTTTCAAACTTATCCAAAATATTATTGAGACCAATCTTCTGACAAAATTTCATGAAGATTGAACAATAAATGTGCCATCTAGAGAGTTAACAAGGCAAATGTTGACGCCGCACAACGCACAATGGACGACGGACGATGGACAAACGGCGATCACAAAAGCTCACCATGAGCACGTTGTGCTCAGGTGAGCTAAAAACACGCAGCATAAAAAGGGCCACACAGCATGTAACTGTCAATGATATGCTATTTAAGATTGTGAGCTGTATCAAATCACAGCGCTAAGCCCACATACTTGTATTGAATAAGTAGTTTAAATGAAAAATCGATCTGGGATAACTGCCTGAGAATTGTTTCCACGCATTTATTGAAAATTTCTGTCCGCTTTGTTTTCAATTAAGTTTTTTGACGATGCCTTATATAGTTTGGTGTTTTGTTCTAAAATATCGTAGATTCGCCTTTGATTTAAGAACAGAAACTGGAGGATATAGTCTACTACGCCTGCTTATCGTGCAAGAATACCGTGCAATATATTGGTATTAACTTTTAATATAATCTATACTCGAAAAGTTGATTTGTTTCTAAGTAAGGCCTGGACGTCGAAATGGATAAATACATTTACTTTGAAATGATCAAGATTTCGGTGGGGTGAAGGACACACTTATGTGGCTAAAAAGCTGACACATCTTAAATACTCTCACAGTTACATACCGCACCAACCGTCTTTAATAAAAAATGAAATGCCATATTACTAACATTGTATTTTTTCTGTATGCAACTTATAAGGTGATTTTTCAAACAAGTAGAAATCCGGTTTACAACGCTTCGGAATTTCCGACATTCGACGCGCGAAACATGTGTTAGTCAGTCATGTCAGACATATTATATTGTAATATTGAGAGCTGTATCAAACCACAGCACGCGATTATCTTTTGCTTTGAAGTCACAAAACGATAGTATCATTTTGAAAAGAGAAAAAAAATGGCTCTTTTAGATCTAAATTGACAGAACTCCCAAAAACACGATCTAATCATGTCATTTGAAACTATTGGTGATGAGTATTTTATGGGTATCCTCACAATCTTATCAGCCATATCGGTCTAACGCTTGCTGCTGTTTTTA